>NW_026088427.1:0-303597 GCF_022605725.1 Anthonomus grandis grandis
TTTCTCAGCCATATTTTTAAGATTCTAGAATAATGTGATTATACAGTATGGAGTAATTCTTAAGACGCTCTGCAACATTGGGGTTGGTGTGTCATCATTCTGTCCTAATTCAGATTCTGAATTTTAAATTCTAACCTATAGATTAAGGCTTAAAGTAGCCCTATTAATTAGGTATCGGTTTATTAGGTAGGTAGCCCTTAGACCTACAAACACTAAATTATTTAATGTGAATTTGGCTAGTCTATCACGCCGTCATAATAAGTGCAATAAAGTGATCCAACTCTGTGATATAGATATTTTTAATATAAATGTTTTAACTCTTAAAGAGAAACTACTTAGTGTGGAATTAAATTAATTTTATAATCCGCTGTTCTAGTCCTTATTATTATACTCAATCTTATTGACCTGTAACTTTCCCCTATAGTTTAATTTTATTAGGTTATTTGGTTTTGTTTAGTTAGTTAGTAGGCACTCCCTCATTGTAATTACATTATTAATGTCTTTTGATTTAAGTTTAAATAAATAAAATTTAAAAAATCTCTTTTATACATATCAAGATAACTATTAGGGTATTGTACAGCCTGCAGTACATTTGGTATAATTTACTGGTACTTTTTTAAATATTTAAATCTAATGGAATGACAAAAACGAAGAATCCTACTATTTCAAAAAAATTCTTTGGATGGCACAGCAGATTTAAGATGATGATCTTATAACCATCAAATACTTCTTTCTATATAAGGTCCTCATTTTAATTTTCTTTTGCCTATAGTATATTCTATAATTGTGAGCTTGAGATTTCAGTTATTTTTAATTAATTTCAAATTTAATGGACTATTAAATTTTTATTTGGTGTTAACTTAAGCTAGTAAACTACATGTATAAATAAACAAATTGGATCAAGTTATAACAACCTCCATTTATACAAAGTTTCTGTGTTTTAGTAAATTTATTAGAGATCTAGCTTAGCAACTTTTCTACAAATTGCAATGGTCAAATGCTTAAAATATGTGTAATTTTACCAAAATAAATATTTCAATAGTGGAGTAGTGAATTTTCAAGTGGATAATTTTTTCCAACAAAATAATTTTATATTTATATGTTTTATTTGTCCCTGGAATTATAAACCCAACTTTCCTGAAAATTTCACTTAAAATTATGAGAAAATAGGATCTGGCTTTGTCACTAAGATGCGAGGAAATGTTTCTTTAATGTTATTTTACTATAATGAGTACACTGTTTTACAGCAATACAAATTCTCGAAAATTAATTAAATCAAATCAACTAGGCTTTATTGGTATATAAACAGAATCGTCATGGATAAAGCTAGAAATTGTGATATTATAGTACAAGACACACAATATTTATATGCTACATACCTAGAAAGTGGAAATTATGTGATTATTATTAATACAGAGTAAAGAATCTCAGTCATATAAATAAAACACATAACTAAAGTAATTAAAAGTTATCCCAAAAAGGAAAAATGCTTAATAAAAGAACAGATCACATGCAGGTTGTCGGGACAAACATAAATACCATTTAAAGTTATCACAATAAAATTTAGTCAGACCATAATAAGCTCCTCCATCTAGTCAACTTTGCAATATTTAACGTCACAAGGTAAGTGATTATCCCTTCATATATTTATTTATTTATTTATTTACGGAATCCATTTAGAAAAGTGTTACATAGCATACCCATACAAACATATATATTCAGATACAAAACTATCTATAAATCAATGAAAGGTGTAGATGAGTTAATTAATTAAAGCCCCTATGAAGTAATAATCTTTAACTGCCCCTTAAAAGATGTAATCCTAGAGTCAAAAAAGCTTATCTGTCCTGACAGACCATTAGCACTTCGAGCCATTTGGGTAATTGGCTCATTAATGCCATAATTGGTATGGTGGAATGGGACTGAAAATATTTCTGATTGTCTATTCAATCTGGAAGACACCCTCAGTTTAAAAAGAGACAATAACTCGGGACAATCTATAGTAGCATTTAAAACCTTATGCATAAAACATAAGTCAAGTAATGTTCTTCGTGACTCTAATGTGGGTAAGTTCAGGTTATCCCTGACCCACTGATAGTGATACTCCTGTCTCCTGTAACCACACCTAAAAGCCAATCAAAGAACAAATTTTTTGCAGGAGCACAGCATCAGAAAGGGATGTGATAAGCCTAAATAGCTTCACATCATCAGCAAACATTAGCACACGACAATTTTCAAGTTTCCAAACTAAATCAATCAAAAAGAGGCAAAACAAAACAGGGCCCGAGTGAGAGCTTTGTGGCACCCCAGGTGGCACCAAAATTTCAGAGGAACATGTACCTCCAAGATTAACAATCTGGGTTCTACCTCTAATGAATCCCAAGATCCACTGAAGAAGAGGCCCCACAATACCTAAAGCCCTAAGGTTCTGCAAGAGTACCCCCATGGTTAACCCGATCAAAAGCTTTGGAAAAATGTGTATATAGTCAACCTGAAGTCCCTTCTCCAAGCAGCGTTAGAGGTAGTTGACATACAGCACCAAATTAGCATCAGTAGATCTGCCTTTTATAAATCCAAATTGCTCAGGATTAAATAAAGATTTAAAACTCCAGGCAATCCTATGACTGACCAGGCAGTCAAGCAGCTTTGGCAACAGATTGGTTACACACAGCCTGATAATTGGAAATTTCATTTCTACTACCAGATTTAAAAATGGGTTTTAGAAAACTTCTGTGGGATAAGAACCAGTACCTAGAGATTTGTTAAAAATGAACAGTATTGGTTTCGTAAGTACACAAACACATTTCTTTAGGATGAATGCCAGAATCCCATCTGGTCCAGAGCAGAGCTTATTCTTAGAGGAAGTAATAACCTCATAAACATCCTGCGTTGACAGAGTTAAAGTGCTCAGACAAATTGATTTATCAAAATCAAAAGATGGTATGTCATTGACTTGCTCATCTGAATAGACGGATGAAAAGTATTCTGCAAACATATCCGCAGTATCCAAGATATTCATACTAATCCTGTTATTGTATGTCATTCTGGAGGGAAGACTAAAACCAGTTCTTTTATTTTGAATATACAACGAGAAGTACCTTGGATTTCCAGCAAGATTCATTTCCACCTTATTAATGTATTGTTGATAGCACAATTCTCTTAAGTACTCACATTGTTGTCTCAAAAATACAAATTCATCATAATCCTGCTGTTGACCACTAATTTTAAACTTTTTGTGAATTTGTTTCTTTCTTATGATCAAACTGCGAAGCTCTGAAGAAAACCAAGATGGAAAAGAAGAACTTTTGTACCTCTTTAGAGGAATAAACCTTTCCATTGAGGAGTAGATCACATTATAGAAAATTGAAACTATGACATCCATAGATGTCTCTCCCAAAAACAATTGATTCCAGTCTATCCCAGCAAGACAATTGTTAATTGCTATGTAATCTCCCTAACCAAAATCATAAAAATATTCCTCATATATCATATCATAAATTTTCTGCACAACAAAGGTCAAAACTAATTGCTGTATGGTGTAAGCTATTCTCAAAAATCTTGTCTATTGCATGTTCAACACTAATTAAATATGAGCTACTACAATATACAAGATCCAAGGCAACCCCATTGGTATTTAAAACCCCATTAACCTGGTTAAGTTATAGAAGCTAAAGCAGTTGGCCAGAGAAAGCACAGACTCTCTGTCATTCTCCAGACAGCCACCAACCACCAAACCAAGATCATTATTCTCCCATCTAGCATATGGTAAATTGTAATCACCTGCCAAGACAAACAAACTACTTGAATATCTACTATATACATATTCAATGGATTCACAATGGCTTAAATAGGCTTGAAGTGGAGATGGAGATGGTATATAAATGCAACCAACAACAAAGCTTTGATTGTCTATTGTAAAAGTCAAATAGATCTGATAAATATCCACACAAACAAGTGGGATACCAATTCTATGTGTACATAAACTCTTTTTAGCCGCAATCAATACACCACCTCCATGAGCCTTGGTAGTATTTGTACCTATTTGACAATCATATCTATATAAATCATAGTTTGATACACCAATTTCAGCATCTGAATATTCAGATGTTAACCAAGTCTCTGCAATCATAACAATATCATAGCAGCAGCAACTAAGTGCCTGCTGAAAATCTTTTATTTTGGTTCTCATACTACCTGTATTAGCATAATACATGCAAACACCTGAACCAGAAGGGCCATCCCGCACTAAACTATGGTCTGATTCATTTGATTTTGATGAAAATGAAATCAATCAGACATATATAAATGATTTTTTTACCAATGGTGAATTATTGGCATTAAAGGGTTAAAGGCATTACTTGTTATATACACTTGATTTAGTGACATAAAACTCTGCAATTTTTGTATATAAGACTCACAGGTGCATAGAAAGTCAAAGTTTTCTCCTTTTCAAACAAAGATTTACAATGGTCCCAAATAATTCTTTGTATGTACTCTTGACACCTGTCTTACTAACAATGTTAGCATCTACGGGAGAAAAAAAACTTACTGTGAGTTTTAATGTTCTCCCAAAGATGCTAACATTGTTAGTGAAACATGAAAACAGAAATTAAACAATGAAATGTTTAATAATTAAATTAATTTTAAAAAGGAATTAATAGAAAATATTTAATTAAAACTTGTAATGGTTGCTTCTCCTATATAAGTGGGCATGAAGGTAAGACTGATTCACAACAAGAAGATTTGAATAAGACCAGGATTTAAGATGTCGAAGATCTATCTAAATAGCTTGTGACAGACTCATGGGTCAGCACGAAAATTATAAGGTATAAAATTCCACCGCTGGGTTGGATTGGGATGGGTTAGGTTGAAATTGCACATTATTCTAGGTGTGATTTTCAGGAAAGTTGCTGAACTAGATGTTTTTCAGATTATGTTCTCCGTTTAATGACTACTTAAACTTGTTAAAAAGTTTCGTTTACCACAGTTGTACTAAGAAACTAAAATAAGACATTTTAGCACAAGGTTTAAATTCAAATAAGCTGATTTTGACAAAATTTGTTAAAATGCATAAAAACCTTCAAGATACTTCCAGGGTTTTAGTATATTTTAATGCACGCAGTACAAACGTTTAATGCACGTTTCTAAACTTATAAACCGGCCAGTTTTCGCAAAGAAGAATAGAATTTCAATGTTTGTAGTACCGAAATTCTATAATAGATAATAAACATGCTTAATTGCAGTTCTGGTGCACTTACCTATCTTAACCGGCTTAAATCAGTAATTATTTATGTAAATAAATACTCTAGAGTACTCTCTCTATTTTGTTGACTGACTATGATGTTCTACACTTGTAACATACAAGGCAAAGCGTAAAAACTCTCGAATTATTTAGAATAAAATAGAATGATAAGATAGAATTACCTCAAATCTCCTTGTAGTCCTCGTTAGAAATATACTGTCAGCATGACAGTGTCAGCTAGACAGCTATGTCAACATTGCAACTGTCATTTGGTATTAGGATATGTTCAGAAGAGCTTTAACTTGATTTGAAAATAATCATTAAATTATATCTTTATGTTTTTACCGAAAGTTATGGAACATTATATGATAATATGGGGTATACTTATACTAAATAGTATTAAAAGGTCCATAATATATTGGTGTTGGGTTTATGCCGCAATAACGTTTTTTAGGTTGGAGAAGCGGCCTTAGAAGTTTGACATTTATGAACACCACCAGTAAACAGCAAACAGCTGATCTGACTCATCTGATGATGATTTGATAACAAAAAGAAAAAAATTGTTTCTTTATCAAGCCCAGTTTGGTGTTATTGTTCACGAATTTATATAAATAACTGATATACTGATTTCTTATCGTTTGTTAAAACTTTTAATAGTCTAAATTATCGTAGTTTCCCATACTTTACAAGCCATACCAGAAGCAAACAGGAAGCTTTATCTAATGCTACATTGTTTCTAAAAGGGTAAGTTAAGCACTCATAGTTTAAGTTAAAAAAAAATCGTTATTATCATAAATTTTAGATGCCAATCCTCTATAGTGTGGTTTCCCGAGGCACAACGGTCCTAGCCAAATATGCTAGTTGTGCTGGGAATTTCGCTGAAGTTACCGAACAAGTCATTGCAAAAATACCAGACTATAATGATCGACTAACGTACACACATGGCAATTATCTGTTTCACTATATATGTGAAAATAGGATTATCTACATGTGCATCACAGATAATGTAAGTATAAGGTCAACACATTATACTCAAAATTGTTTACATTTTGGTAAGTAAGTCTATAGAAATAGAAAATTTTAAGATATATTTAATCCCTAGTTGGTTCAAATATAAAGTGGAATAGTAACAATAAATATATTTAGTAACTAACTCTTACGAACAGATTTATTTCCACCCTTAAATATGATATGCCGAATAATGCAGTGCCAAGATAATAAACTAAATAGATTCCTGTTGTGTTTTTTGGATTTTGCATAATGTTTGCATATACTTAGAATCTAAAAAAAACATACTTTGTATTTAAAAATAAGATTGAGTAATGGGTCAAAGGGAGATCAGTTCAATGGTAGGTATTTTACCAAGTGGTGATAATCTGGCATCAACTAGCATTTAGGGGTTTGCATCCATAACAGATACTCCATAATATAAACCAACAGTAAGATGTATACTCCTGGAAAAAACACATCCACTACTAATAAGTACCTATTTAAAAATCAAAACAAGTATAAATAAATATAGATCTAAATAAAATTTTAAGACTTAGCAGCTTTTGCAGACTAGGAATTTGTTTTGACAGCATCCTTTATATTTAATGTGTACAACATAACAGATCAAAAGGGCTAAATTTCTCCTAATCCAGTCGCTGAATTTTAAAACAAGTTAACATAGCATTATATGAAATCATGTATAGATTATACATCAAACTTAATTTCAATTTCAATTTATTCAAACTTAATACATTTGTTTTTTATACAATTTACTTTAAACTGCACAATGGATTATAAATCTGTGTGTGCAGTAGTTAATACTTACATTTTTAAGAAATACTCAAGTAAATGAACAATAAACAATAATAATAATAATAATAATGATAATGAGGTTATTTAATGTTAATTTATGGAAGGAGACTAAGCTAATTTAGTGGAAAAAGAAATCTAGTGACAAGGAATTAACAAGTTAATTTAGCCAAGATTATTAATAGCTACCTCACTATCAATAAGCCATTTTTTAAATCTATGTTTAATTTGACGATAGTTTCCTGTTCTTAGTGAAAGAGGCAGGAAATTGTACAGTTTGGGACCAAGAAAATAGATATGTCTCTGTATGGCTGAACTATTTACTAAAGGTATATTAACATTTTGCCGAGATGAATTTCAAGTATTTATTTGATGAGATATTTCCTGTTTATAACAATCTGTTTTTAACATAAATCTAAGTGCTGCCACTATGTAGAGTTGTTCTAATGTCAATAATTGCATTCATGCAATAGCAATTCAGATGGGTATCCTCTGTTTTTAAAATACATTATTTTAATTATATACTTTTGTGCTACATTTAAAGCTGACATAAAAGTTTTTCGAGCATTTCCCCAGACAATAATACCATAGTTTAGAATTGATTCAATTAAAGATAAATATATAGTTTTAAGAATTTTAATTGGTAGGATGTTACATAGCTCATAAAACTTATAAATCAACTTTCTTATTTTAGCAGTTACAAATTCTATGTGTGATTTCCAAGTTAAATTTTCATCCATGAATACACCTAGATACTTAATATTACATTCTTTTTTAACGGTATATTGACATTTGCAGTGCAAAGATTGTATATCACAAAGATAATCATGTACCTTGAGCTCTTGAACTTTAGGAAGGGTTGCCTGAGTCAATGCAAACATCATAAAATGGGTCTTATCAATATTAAGTAATAACAAACTAAAATCCAACCATCTCTTTATGTATGTTATTGCTAATTCTGCTTTTCTAATAGCTGATTGCCATGTATTGCCATTTACTATAATGACACTGTCATCCGCAAAACAGAGAACCCTTCCCTCATTCAACACAGAAAAAATCCCATTCATATAGATGTTAAACAAGACTGGCCCCAGCACTGTACCCTGTGACACACCAACTTCCACTTTTATAGGATCACTTTTCTCCTCTGTTAATTTTACTTTCTGAGTTCTGTTACTCAAGTATGAACTGAATAGATTATTTGCTATTCCTCTTATCCCCATATCATATAATCTGTTTAATGAAATGTGATGTGCCACAGTGTCAAATGCTTTGGCCAAGTCCAGGAATATTGCCACTACTTTCTCTTTGCTATCTAAAGATTTTATAATTTGTTCTGTCACTTTGCACAATGCATTTTCTGTATTAACATTATCTTTAAAAGCAAACTGACTTTCGGATAATAATTTATGTTTATTCAAGAATATCATTAATTTATGTTTAAGACATTTTTCTATTATTTTACTAACAGTACTTATTATTGCAATTGGTCTATAATTATTCATTAACCTTTTATCACCCTGCTTATAAAGAGGAATAATTTCAGCTTTTTTAAGAACAGTTACTCCCGAACTAAAAATGATGTTAATAATGTGTTTCAGAGGTTTAAGTAAAAAAATATGATTATCTTTTATTACTTCTGATGTAATGCCATCTTCTCCACAAGAGACACCATTCTTAAGATTTTTTATTTGCTCTACAATTTCATGCTCTTCAATTGGAGATAGAAAAAACGATTCACTGTTATTTACTTTTTGTTGAAACCCTGGTTCACAGGATGGAGGATTAATTTTTTCTGCTAACTTTTTACCAACATTGCTGAAGTATATATTAAATTCGTTTGCCATCAAATTCTTTTCAATAATTTCAATGCCATCATCGTTACAAATTGCTTTTATATCAGATTTAATAATGAAATCATTTGTGGCTTCTTTTATTATTTTCCAGATTTTTTTTGAGTCTTATGTTTATTTTTGTTTTGTAGTAATTATACTTAGATTTTTTTAATTAATTTGCATAAACTATTTCTGTACTGTCGGTAGGTATTTAATGCTTCAGCGTTATTTGGATTTAATGTACATATTTTTTTTAGTTTGTCTCTTCTACGAATAGATGTTAAGAGTCCACCTGTGATCCATGGTTTCAATCTTAATTGTTTGTTATTTGTCTCATGACCAGTCGAACACATCTTCACATACTGCTGCAACAGATTCATGAATTTTTCCGTACAAGAGTTGGAATTGTTATTTTCAAGAACAGAGTCCCAAGTTTCAAAAGATAGTTTTTGTTTCAAAGTAGTAAAGTTGACCCTCCGAAACACTGGCATATTCCGATGAGTTTCCGATTTACTAATTGCATCATGTTTGATATTCAATAAAATGGGGTAGTGATCAGTGAAATCTTGTTTTAATATAACAGAATTTAGATTATTATATACAGCACTATTACATTTTACGAAGCAATGATCAATACAAGTTTAAAACATTTACACTTTAAAACATTAAGGAACATTAGGAATCATTTTTGAACCTTTTCAATCAGATCAACATTGAATTTGTTTCAATTCTTGAAAGAAATTGTGAGTAATGATTTAAAATGCAAGAGTTCTGTGCAGCTTTCCTACAATTATCCAATAATCTTCATTAAATTTAAAATTTTACTGAATCTGTACTTCAACATCTTTTTTTTTCAATTATCGAGTTAGAAATGTTGTATTGTGTTTTTCAAGTGATAGCAAAAACGTGCCACTTAGAAGTTTTGAGAAACATTTTGCTATTATTGAACCATAGTTACTCAAGTTCAAATCACTTCTCTAAGTCCAAAAGACTTGAGATTACTCGAAAAATTAACAAAATGAGGTAAACAGTTAATAATATAGTATAATATAATATAATAATATAATATAATATAATATATATAAATATAGCAGACAGAAGAAGGTCCAAGCTACTATGTTATAGTACCCCTGAGATTGCTATAAATAGGTTAGATAAACTTTTCTCTATTTTAACTTGATTTAACCTACTATAAAAATGACCTCAGAAACGTAGATGCTCCTGAACCAAAAGCAAATTTGCTTAGTTTTTCAATCAAGTTAAGAGTGATCAACCTCATCAAAAGATTTGGTAAAAAAACATCCCCTTGAGTTTTACTATTTATGGACTCTGGTGGAAAACTTGTAAAAACACACAAATTTGATACAGTGCACTTCCCTGGCAAAAAACCATGTTTAAAAAATTAACCTATTTTAAAGTAGTTTAAAATATTGTTACAAAGCATGTTTTTGGATATTTTAGCAACTGAATTGATGCTTATATTCGTTCGCTTTTATGCGTTCTCCAAATTACTAGCAACACTGGATTTAGATCTAAATGGTGTCAAATTAGTTTTTTCAAGGAACATACAAAGTTCAATACTTTTTACTTATTGCACTCTCATGAAATGTATTTCCAGAATCAAGGAATGTTTAAGGTGTCATTTCTGATGAAAACTTATCTTTTATTCAACATATTAATACAGCTACAGGAAAATCATAAAAGGCACATTGGCAGGAAGGGTTCATCATAAATTCTTGCGAGTAAATTTAATTTGATCACAGTGGATAACAACTACAAAGAAATAGAAAGACAATTCAATTTGCCAGTGACTTGTGCTAAATTTATATTTCTGTACAACTTAGTTAATGCTAAAATAGAGTGTCCACTTAAACTTTTATAAATTGACATTGAATCAGGAAATAGAAGACATGATTTTACTTTGTTATTATGTACATTTCCACAGAATCAACTATGGATACTAGAACTGAAAAGAATAGTTTATTAAGGGATTTACCATTTACAATAATTATATTTTAAATAACATAATATTCTATGAATACATTTATTAAAACTTTGGCTATACAAAACATAATAAAAATCAGATTAAGACAGTGACAGTTTTATTTATTTTATTTATAAATATTTGTAGTTTTCCTTTCAAATGAATTTAAACAGGAGGAAAAAAATCAATATCAAGGGCCAGATTGGCAATAGTAATTTGTACTTGATTTTTCTGAATAAAATAAATTTCTACACCTAATTTTTCTTTAAGGAACTGTAAAAGCAATTTTTTCCAATAACTGTAGAGACTCTATCAAGCATAATCCTACGATTTTCTAAGGTTGGAGTGTTTAGTAATTGCTGTATATCAAAATAATTTATTTCTCCCCCAGGGATTTTAATTTTATATGCATTAAACCATGGGAAATTCTTTTGAGTTAAATAAAATTAAATTTAGGGTGTAACTTAACAGATTATATTGTGATGTTTGTAATGTAACATAATTGCAATCTGTTATTGGGATTCTCCATGAAACAAATATATATCATAGCTTAGCTTTTCAGCAACAATATTAATATAAGAGTAGAATTATTAAAAGATAGGCAAATATCTATTATATACACATTGTTCAATATTTGTTGTTCTTTGCATATTTGAAGCACTACAACAAATTATAAATTTAATTCACAAGACCATACAGTAAATAACGATAGATTTACTTTTAATTACAGGAATTTGAACGAAGTCGAGCATTTTTATTCCTGAACGAGATCAAGAGGCGATTCCAAGCAAATTATGGCCCAACAGCCGAGTCCGCTCTGGCATACTCGCTCAATGCTGAGTTTGCTCGCATTTTAGCGAACGAAATGAAGCATTACTCCGAAAGTCACGATGTGGATACCATTTCTAAAGTACACAGCGAACTGGATGAACTGAAGAACATTATGGTGAAAAATATTGGTGAGATATATTTTGATTAATTTAAATATTTCCCTGAATATTGAGTTATAATAATCGTGTAAATTTGTATAGAGATAGCTAAGAATGATGTTTTGAAAGGAATTTAGTAACCCGAGGGTTAATCTTTTCGGTGTGGAATAATTGAGGGAGGCTCTCATTATGGTATGGACATTCATTCAACTACTCCACCTGAGAAATTATATTGTTGCTTAATGATCGCATAAATATGGTTTTTTTTTATTTTGATTTGTAGGAATTCCACGTCAAATTATTTTTGCTCAATGTTATGTTATATGCTTTAGATGAACTTTATCTGATAAAACCATTGATGGTCTATTTTTGTATTTGCAGATAGTGTCGCGCTGAGAGGAGAGAAAGTGGAGTTGTTATTGACCAAAACCGAAAATTTGAATAATGGCGTAAGTACATAAATCCTTATTTCACGGATTTTAAAAAAAAGCTCAAAAAAATCATATTTTCTTGTATACACTCAAGGATTTAGTTGTAGTTTTGCTATGACGAAAATTCGTGAAAAAAATCTGCTTTTTTTTAATGTATGGATAAATAACACAACCGCCTTGTACATTAATGATAATGTCCAATTTATCACCCTCACACAAAGTGCTTGTCTATCCTATACAGTGAGTCCTATATTTTCAAATAAAATAATAAATATTTTCGTTTTTAGGCTGTTTCTTTTAGGCAAACGAGCAGAAACCTGGCACGCTCCATGTTCTGGAAAAACATCAATTGTACGTCATCATCGCCATAGTAATAGCTGTGGCGGTTTACTTTATAGTGTCGATGGCTTGCGGAGGTCTATTATGGCAAGGATGCGTCTCTAAGTAAAAAACGAATAATTTTACAATTAAACAATATTATTACATAAAGGGACAAGCAATTCACGGTTAGGCTACAGTTTTAAATTCGGGTTTTTTTTTAACTGGTTAGGTTAAGTAAACGTCTATGTGATATATATAAGAAAATATTTGTTTCATATCATTCCTAACCAAATTATAAAATTGATCTTTATTATTTATCGAATACGTGGGCTCGTGCGGCTTTTCCGTTATGTTTCTGATATATTTTCAATTAGATTTATTCGAGGCATATATATTGATATTTAGAATAATTCGTTTTACTTGCATACATAATTATAATGATGATATTTACTTTTTATTTATTCAATTTTTGTAATATAAATGTGTTAACCTTGAAGCAGGTTTAGTTTTTTTTTAACATATTAATACAACAGGAAACTGGAAACAGTCTGAATATTTATCAGTTTTAAAATTGCTCAATGGACACTTTTTGACTTTTTTTTAAACCCTTTGCCAAAGAGTTTCTGGTTTCTCCTTTTGGAATTTAGCCGTCAAATTTTGGTAAATTGCGAGTTAATTCATCTGTGAAGTTCTGAATGGCTTACGCTTATTGTACGTTGCGTAATGGTTCTATAATTCTTGAGAATTAAACAAGTATTTATTTCCCAAGAAATAATAATTGAATCGTTCATTTTAAAAACGACTTCAGTCAGAAAAATAGATTTTACAGGAGAAGCAAAAAACTAATACTACACAGAATAAATTTAAAAAAATTGTGACACAGTCAATTTCAAGGTCATTTTCAGCCTCTTCTATATTATCTTCATCGGTTGGCCAACGCAGGATGTTTTCGTAGAAGCCCTTATGTTTCTCTAAAATACTGTTCTGCACTTGTCAATTTTTTTTTGTCGGGTTTATTGGCACACAGTTTCTTGGGTAGGCTTTTCCGAGAGGTGGAAAACTGATAGGTTGAGCTTTATTTTTCATTAAATGAAAAGAATGAGTTTTTAACCAATCAATATAGTTACTATTTAATATAACTCCCTTTCGGTTCTTGTATTCATAATACATAAACGTGGATGGTGCAAATGCTTGTTTAGAGCCTTAGGTATTCTTTTTCCAACAGACTCAATAGAAATACATGTCTTCTTATAGTATTCTGTCCACCATTGAACAAAATCATAAATCTGGCTGGATTTAAGCATAAATACTCTAAAATCATTACTGGCGTTAGCAATAATACTATAATATTCATCCGGAACGTAAATACGATCATGTTTTTTTAATTTTCCTTTTAACAACTCCAAAGTCCCGGTCATTAGGTAAAAAAGAGTGACCTCGGATGGGAAAATAGTGCTGAATGTTATTAAAGCGCCCCGTGTCAGTTAGGGCAGAAAAAAACCTTATAACAGTGTGATTTTTATTTTGCCCTGGACAATTATCTGAAAATTAAAAAACAATTCTTTAACATTTTCATCCAGAAAATTATCGAAGTAGTGTAGTAAAATAGAGCAGATCTCATTTGCCCCTTTGTTGGCTATACCTTCATGATACACATAAAATACCGACTTGCCGCTTTTGAAATCTTTTATTCCGAAGCAATTCACCCAAAGCTGTCGTAGGTAAAATATTTCTTGAATGGGAATATTCGGGACGGGCAAGTTTTGTATGAAATCGAATGTGATTGCTGCGACGTCATCCCGGGATTTACAAAGCTCTTGGACCTCAGATATTTTATTATACTCTCACGAGATGTGTTTCGTTGTTTGTGGACTGCTAGCTCGGCTTCAGCTGCCCTTTTTGCATGATCTCCCAACTTGGAACATTTAATTTTCACCATAAGTTCTTCGCATGTTATACACGTGTCGACCTGGGGCCTGCCAAAACGAAGTAAGAAGTTGTCCTTAAAATACTTAATATAAAACTTAGGGGTATTTAGATTTGACGTCCAACCGTGCGTCTAGATATTCCATATGACGCCCAGAGTAGTGGGTTTGTTTCCTTGGGAAAGACATAATATGATCATGAATTTTTTGTAGGATATTTGGAGGTATGGTGTTCTTCTTGGGGTGCTTACCACATCTATCGTGTGGTGTTACTGCCTGGGATTTTAGTTTAAGTAGACGCTTTACACGGGCAATCGTAATGCCATAGATTGAACAAAAAGCTTTCTTACAAACAACTTGGTTTTTCGAGGGCAAGTCAATAAAATATTTAAACGCGTACTCACGGGGAATACTTAAATTACCTTTACGAGGTCTGTGTGATTTTACAGATTTTTTTTCTATTAACTGTTGCAGGTAAATATCCTGTTCATCCTTTGTATTAAAACCGTTTAGTTTTGTTATGCAGTTACTGAGAAGTAACGTACGAAAACAGTGCATCTTACAGCTGAAAATAAAAAAAATATTGTAAAACTTATCCTCAACAAAAGTATTTAAAAAATCAACCTACTTGCAATCGGGACCTGTACGACGTGCGGAGACAGAACTACCTTTCCAGTTTACGTGTTGGTCCCCTTTGACCTTTGCATGTTTTATAATATTTCTTTTATACAATTCAGTATATGGTTTCTTTTTTTTTAAGCGGGTCAGGATTACCATATTTACTAGATCCCGACATTTTAACATTTCTAGTTCAACAGACACTACAATAATCGACTACACACCAGTTCTTGTTTCATTTCTGTTCGTCAGTTTTTGTTCAAGTCGACGACTTAGGATGTTTGTGCAGCGAACGTAGAAAATTTACTTGTGAATTATATATATACGGAAGCGTCAGACTTATGTCGTTTTAACACAGAATGTGCGTCTATGGTCGAAGAAATGTTTGGTAGTGAAATGTCAAAAAGCAAAATTATTCACTTAAGTCGTTTTTAAAATGAACGATTCAAGTATAGTACAGTTCTGGAGCACAAATTATCGCATTCATCTATACTTTTCAGAAAATTTTAGTTTTTATTGACAAATAATTGTACAAACAATTAGCTAATGAATTTACATTGATACACTATTGAAATATGTTATTCGATTACAAATATAAGTATAAAACGATATATAAACGATAAAAATCTATTTTATTTTGCGGTAATTTTGGGTATTTTTTATTTCCTTTGTGTTTACTATTTTAGGTAGCATAAAAGAAATATCTCTTTAAGTAAAAGCAATTAGTACAATTGGAATATTAAGATTGACATTTTGAGCGACCTTGCTCCGATCGTATGGTGCATTGTTAACAAGTTCTTAACAACTCCGTATTTCGCAGTTCAAGTTCGATTCTACAGTGTGTCCCACTTAAGGGTTAGCCGCCCAAAATTTTTGTTTCTTGACCAATTTTCAAAAACATTTTTTTGTTGGATAGATGGTCAAAAATGGCACTTATGAGCCAAGTTCGACATTGAGAGAAAGCAGGTAATGGCCTACTGTATTCAAGTTTGAAGTGCGAAAAATTGAGAAGTAGTATTAGCGATATTTATTTTTAAAAAATGGTACTGGATTATTGTTCAGGACCACTTAAAACATAAGTGTACCAAATTTGGTTTTGATAATATACAGGGCGTTAAAATAAATTGGAGTCAAATTTTGAAAAGGCGCAATAACATTCTTAATCAAATACGAATATTTTTAAAATTTTTGGCAAATTGGCATGCGTCTTGAGAACACAAAGGTTGGAAATATCCTTCAATAAACAACAATCGATCATATTATCATACTATTTTGGGCTCAATTTGTTTGTTTTTTTTATGAGTTTGTTTGTTAAATTCCAAAGATATGATTGTGTCTGGTTAAAAATTATTTTGTGGGAATTTTACCCAAGTATGCTATGAAAGAAAATGTTCCTGACAGTTTGTCAAAGTTTTCATGCACTTAGTTCATTTTCACTGCTTGTCGAACAATTATGGGTGATTATAATTTAAACGAAAGAGTTGAAGTAGTGCGGCTAGTTGGCGATGGAATTAGAACATTTCGTGAAGCTGCGGCGGAATTTAACAGGGGACATCCTGGTAAAAACATCCAGCATTCAACAATAGCCAGAATAAACTACAGGTTTGATCAGTCCTATTCAGTAGGAGTATGTCCTCATTTACATCGTAATCGAGCAAATAATAACCAAATAATTCTTGAATACTTTAATGCTAATTCGCAATCTAGCATTAGAGTTGCTAGTGCCAACTTAAATATTTCCAAAAATTGCATATATGGAGGTGTTTAAAGAAAAATAACAAGAAGCCTTTCAAGCCTATATTACTTCACACTTTGGAACACGGGGATGAAGAACGCAGGATGGAATATTGTTTGTGGTTACAAGGCGAGTATTTGGCTAACCCTACATTTTTGAAAAATATTTTCTACACCGATGAGGCAACATTTACTACAAACGGCATTGTGTCATCTCAAAATATTAGAATGTGGAGTAACGTAAATCCCCATTGGGCGATACAATGTAAAAGGCAGTATTCGCAGAAAATTAACGTATGGTGCGGTATCTTGAACGAACGTATAATCGGGCCGTTTTTCTTTAATGAAAATCTAAATGAACTTAATTTTCTTCGATTCCTGGAAGGTGATTTTAGTGACGTAATCGATGATTTGTCGTTAGCCGAAACAAGGAACTTACACATACAATTTGACGGTGCGCCTATCCACAATGCAGTGTTGGTGCGGAATTGGCTAAATCAGAATTATCCGAATCGATGGATAGGAGGAAACAGTCCATTAATCCAGTGGCCAGCGCGTTCCCCCGACCTTTCTCCCTTAGATTTTTTTCTTTGGGGAACCCTTAAAAACAAAGTGTACAAAATCAAGACCGCAAACTTTACATGATCTTTGTGAGCGCGTTAGACAAGAGTGTAATGAAATAAACAGGGTACAATTAAGAAAGGTGGTAGTAAACAACAGAAGACGCATAGAAAAATGTATAAGAATTAATGGAGGACATATTGAAGGAACTAATATTTAATTATGTGGCATTAATTTTTAAATTTGAGTGTTAGCGAAGATAAAATACTAGTAGTATTATTATCTTTGGTGTTAGGTAATTCCTTAAGGTACTTATTTTCAGTTTTTGCTGCTTAGCCTATATTACATTATTAAGTAACTAGTGAAGTGTGAATTGCAACCTAACAATGAAATAAAACTAAAAAATTTATAAATAAAGTTGAATTACTGTGAAGTCCAAAACAGTATGATAATATGATCAATTGTTGTTTACTAAAGGATATTTCCAACCTTTGTGTTCTCAAGACGCATGCCAATTAGTCAAAAATTTTAAAAATATTCGTATTTGATTAAGAATGTTATTGCGCCTTTTAAAAAATTGACTCCAACTATTTATTTCAACACCCTGTATACTATCATAACCAAATTTGGTACACTTATGTTTTAAGTGATCCTGAACAGTAATCCAGTACCACTTTCAAAAATAAATATCGCTAATACTACTTCTCGATTTTTCGCACTTCAAACTTGAATACAGTAGGTCATTACCTGCTTTCTCTAAATATCGAACTTGGCTCATAAGTGCCATTTTTGACCATCTATCCAACAAAAAAAAGTTTTTGAAAATTGGTTAAGAAACAAACATTTTAGAGGGGTGGCTAACCCTTAAGTGGGACACACTGTATAAAAGCTTTTCCCCAAGCTGTAGTTCCATATGTATAAAATATTTTTAGCAAAATATTCATGAAGGATAAGTTGTTCAGCATTTGGCAAGGTTCTGGAAGAGGTTGCAAATGTAAGAAAATGTGCTTTTTCGACATTAAGGGTTAAGAGTTTTGGATGATTTGCCCGTTTATTGGGCCTCTGTTTAATTGTAGCAAGTTTTTATATTGAAATTTATTTGTGCAGGGTGCAATTAAACAAAATATCGTTAAGGGTTCCTGGTGTCCACTATAATTCCTATTTTTAGTGTATTGGCGCCAGATAATGATTCGATCTTATTCTAGGGAGGAGTGTTTCCTATTTTTGTATATGCTGGCAAGGAGCCATAGTTTTTTCAAGGGTTTTGGTTCAAGTATTGCGTAGTCCAGCCTTTTTGCCATTGGCCAGTTTGTGTATATACATTTGTGTATATATGTATATATATATATATACATTTGTGTATATATATTCCTATTTCTGCCTTATGGCTGCTTTTCCTCATTGAAGAATCGCGATGTATCTACGAGGTTAAGTTGACTAATTTATTATATCTGCCTTCCTTAAGTCGGCTATAGCTGGCTAATCCTATCTGCGCCAATTCATCTACTTTGTCAGTTGCTTTAATTCCAGTACGGCTTCAAATCTACAGAAGAAACCTTTTTTCCCTCCTTTTTTCTAAAGTTGGATTTATTGAAGTTAACATAAGTTTGGAATTCCTGGCAATATGGGAATTTATAGCGTGGCAGTATCGTTTTGGGATAAATAGTAGCATCATGTATAGACTTTCATTAGTTGCTGGTGTTTGGTATTTTCTCCAATTCGATGATCTCCTGTTAACACTTGCATCAATGTTAAGTAGATATTCTTGAATGTTTTGATCTTCATAAATGTTAATACTATGTTTCTCTAGTGTAATTTCTCCTGCTTCTGAGAGTATTGGCCTTATTGGTGTTGAAGACTAAATCCACTCTAATGCCCATGTATTGTGTTCTATTTAATTTGTTCCAGTTGGCCTTGGAGTTTTTAAATATGCATTGAGTTCCATAATCTAAATGAGTTCTTACTACTTCTTTATATATTGTTAATAAGAATTTAGGGTTGCTGTACCACCAAACCTTTGTTAAAGTTTTCATTATCATTATGTTTATAGCTTTTTCTGTTTGGTTTTCCGTGTTTTGTTATTACTTGTTAAGTTGTTTAATTTTGTTCTTCAATATTCAGTCCAGAATTTCACAGCCACATGTTGACTTTGCTTAGGTAGTTTTGAATGATTGGTTTGAAAGTTTAAAAAATTGAAGCATTTTTACTTTATCTATGTCAAAATCGTTTTGCGTAACCATATACATATTAAAAGTTTCTACTTTTTGATCATTCTGTCATATAGTTATGAGATCCAACTGTTTCTGATGTGGAACCACACCTCATGGATATTAAAATCCTTATATCTGTGGTGTTTTTGAAGCTAGATGGTAATCATTGATTATTTGCTATATTTTTGCGAGTAACTTAAAAAAGAAGCGTATTATGGTTCCCTAAAGCATGATAGTCAGGAATTTACTATTTACAATAATTAGCTCGTTTATAATAATTATTTAAATTAATTTTATTTTAAAAGAATCCGTCCCTTTTCTCTTCGCTGTTAATATCGCCAATTTTTTTCGAAGTACTAAAAAAAAGTCGAACTGAGGACCATGCCGAGGCTATGGTTTGAACTTAAAGCCTTTCAAGAATACCGCAGGTTTCTTCCATACCGCGTTGCCAGGGCAACCCTTTGGATAATTTTAGATAAATTTTATTTTTAAGTATTAACAAAAATTTAAAAAAATTCCACTGGATCCCACGGATTAAAGTCAAAAAACACTTTAATTTAAGAATTTCTTAATAGGTTGATGATTTTCCCTCTTATATAGCTTGTTCATTTAAGCCGGCTATGGCTGGCTATTCCGCCCCGCCATATCAAACCTTCATACCGCCGAGAAACCAAGTGATTCTCCGTCATTCCGAAATGACACAAGTGGCATACCGCACGACGTCTCGAAGGTCAGCGAATCATCCGGAAATATGGTCAGCCGAGTATACAGATAGGCGAATGGGTTACTACACGTACAAAGTTCCTAACAGGCGAGATGTTGCGACAACACGCAAGTGCTCGATTATTTTAAACTTTATTTTGTCTAATGCAGGAATTACATGTGTGAAGCCCGCATAGATTCGTAATTATAATTTTTTTTTATGATGTGCATTGCATATTGAAAATTAAAGCGCTGTTCTTATTAAAATAAAATACAAACTATAATAAAAATAGAATGTAAGCATTATACAAAAAAACTATAAATAATAAACCTAACAAATAATTATTTAAAGACGAGGCTCAACAAGACCTCGTTCTTTAACAAAAGGTTAGCCTATCGTAAAAGCTGTTTTTTACTCCCAAAAGAGTTTGAGGTAAAGTGAAATAGGCAGATTCAACAAATTTGTTTCTCAACTCCTCAAAATTTATTTATCCTACTATTATGATGTTTATAAATAGTCTCCTATCAAGATAACCCCTCAAATAAAAGTCATTTGGTGACCGATCGGGAGATCTTGGAGGCCATTTAATATTGCCAGTCCCACTAGTAAAATGGTTAGGAAGAGTATTTGTCAAAAATTCTTTTACTCTAACCGCAATATGAGCAGGATAGGATTGATCCCAGGTCTATATCAGGGAAGAGCTACACGGCAGGAAGAACTTGGTTTTGTAGCAACTCAAGATATTTTTAGAGCGTTTAGAGTACCATCAATGAAAAATGGCCCAATAATAGGGTCGCCCAAACATTCAACTTTTGAGAGTACTGAGTACGTAACTGAAAACTTCTATGCTCATTTTCCTGAGACCTGTAACGAACAACGGAAGGATTGTGTTTACCATGCGATCGAAAAGAGGACTCATCTGAAAACAAAATAATTTAATTTTTATTTGCTTTTTTCATCATAGTTTCACAAAATGCCACTGGTCTTCAGGAATATTTAAAACATATGTATTTGTAGTGCATACTCAGTTCCTCTTCAACCCTTCTGCTCAATCGTGTTGAATTTAAAACTAAAGATCTACAAACCATTTCTTTCCGCCGTTCTATCTCCTGGACCCTTTCAACAGGTGAGAGTATCAAAGCTCATTGATGTGACAATTTCTACATTCTTAGAGGCAAAAAGATATCTCAAAATTTGACACGACTTTTAAAATAGTTCGGTCGATTTTTGAAATTAGAGAGAATAAATCTCTGTATATTGTATTGCCGAATTGCCCCCATAAAATCATTTGACGTTTTTCGGAACAGCCATAACGACTAGACTCAACAGTGGGGTACACAGAACCCAGATATAAAAATAAGGTCTGCTGATTGTGCCGTTTCAAAAATAGCAATTCAGACGATTGGAATCTGCTTATCAACCAGAAAGTAAGCGAGAAGCGGTGTGACCATTCATAATGCCTATGCGTCTTCTATTCGCCAATCTGTATAATGAGCCTTGTCGCCGCTGAGAAGCTGTTGACAGTTCAGTCGAAGTTGGGTTCGGAATATTGGCGCGATATTTAAATCGGATATTAGTAAATAAATACGGCGAAATTAAATATTTCTGGTAAGTGATCATGTCTAGCAGTGTAAGTGTGTAAATAAATTCACTATTTTCTTGCATCGATTGTTTTAATTCATACCTAACGAACAGGAAGAATTCCTTACATTTGGCTTGATTCTATCTACTTAGAACAAAAATTATGTACCAAACAAAAAATTGTATTCCATATTTGCACCTTATGCTGTAGGACGTTTTCCTCGTTGTAGTAAGCAGCGATTGTTAATAAACCATAAAAAACCAATTATAACACCCATCGATAGATTTTAGTACATGATCGAACAGGGTTGAAAGAGCGCGTCGCTTCGAAAAATCCTGCCGAATAACTGCACATATAGAAAGCGGCGTAACACGTAAAATACAATATACGAAGGAAGGCAATAACAGAGGCAGGACTCCAAACGGCCTTAAAGCTCCCGCGCTCTTCAGTATTCGGCCGCCTATCCTGCCACACGCATAGCGGCAGCTTTTATCGAATTCCCGCTTCCGTTTAAACAATGTAGCCCGTGCAACAGGACCCTCAAGTGTGCAACGTATAGTACAAAATTATACATACAAAAAAATGTGATAAAAGACAACCGGTATTTTTTTTTTTAATAAACAAACACCATCATGGATCAGAATCAGCTGGACAGCTCTCCGGATCTCTCCCTTAAGTTGAGAAGGGGATCGAGCGACTCCAGAGATTCTTTTTATATGGATTTCGATAAAGGGATTGACTCGGACATCGAGGAGATGGCGACTACTTCGGGGGCGGATTTTGGGGGTGATACCACCGGTGAGATTACGCTCATCACCCCGACGGCGGTTGAGGTTAAACCTGAAGGAGCCGGGTAAGTGAGGATCTCTGTCGCTCTTAATGAGTGACGGGTTGCGAGGGAGAGAGAGCCGCGGAAATTTAATGATGTTATTTTGCGAGCGTCTGAGAGGCTTCCTGCTTTGGAGCATTGTTTATATACGGTTGTGGCCAAAAAAATATGAGTGCATATTAAATTCCAAATCAAACTGAATTAGCTTCCCTATATGTTGGAATTTGCAAATAAAATACTACGCATTTTCTTCCAGCATTTAATCTGCTTACTTGGTGAAATTTATAAATAAACCAAGAATGCCTTATCTTTTAAAAGCAATTTTTTTTTCGTTATTGTTTGTGGACAAAAAAATAAGGGTATTTTTTTATTGTTACTATTTGGTCTCTGTTTATTCAGATAAAAGATTTGTTTGTGATATTTTCCATAAATGCAAGTCAGTTTCAACAAGATCGTTGTAGCCCCGAAGAAAGGCGTCTAATTTTGCAATTGAAGAGTCAAAATAAATCCTATGAATTTATTGCAAATGTGCTTAAAAGATCACCTTGTGAAATCTCCAGAGTTTTAAAAAACATAAAATAAAACGCAAAATGTTTTCCACAGCCTTTTTCCACATCTACCTCTCTAAAACGAAACTTAAGCCTAAGTACTTATTAGCACTAGGACGATAAGAAGATGTTTGCAGGACGAAAAATTGTATGGTCGAGTGGCCAGAAAAGTCCTATTTCTGAGGAAAAAGAATATAAAAAAAGATTGGCATTCATTAAGAATAATCTTAATGCAAATTTTCAAAGAAATTGGTTGGTCAACATTCTTTTTAGTGATGAGATGAAGATCAACTTATTCAGATCAGATGGAAGATGATTCGTTAGAAGGAGGAGGAATGAAGAATTAATCCTAGAATCACAATAGGCACAGTTAAACAGGGAGGTGGAAATATCAAACTGTGGGGCTGTTTTTCCTACAATGGAGTAGGTCCCATATTTTGGATTAAAGAGACCATGGCAAGAGAAATTTATTTGGATATCTTGGATAGAGTCGTGGCTACCATATGCTGAAAAAACATGCCTATAAGGTGGGTGTAACAACAGGATAACGACCCTAAACATACGGCACGGATTGTTAAACAATGGTTTACACAAAATAGGGTTTCGGTTCTGGAATGGCCATTACAATTGCCTGACCTTAATCCTATTGAAAACCTGTGGAAGGAGCTGAAAAGCCGAGTAGCTTGTAAAAAAATAACAAATAAGCAAGATTTATTGAAGGAAGTTCAGGCAGCTTGGTATTGTGTGTATGTAGCACCATATATTATTAGGAATATTCACATATAACCAGGCACTCTTATTTTTTTGGCCACCACTGTAAATTACATTTTTTATGTTTGATTATTTTTTTTTAATTCGATTCCTCTGTTTTGGCAAGTTTCGATCTCATATAGAGATCGAAACTTGCAGAAGTTGCTCAGGACTCTAAAAGAGACACAAAAACACAAAAAAATTAAAGGTAATTTTATTGTCTACATAGCCCTATTTTTATTTTTTTCTTTCATCAATTCATATTTTAATGATAGATGAAATAAAAAAATATTTCATCGATCCATCGAATTCATAAGTATTCGATGGAATAGTCAAAGTCAAACTCAAAAGATGCTTTATTGTCGAAAGATTTAAAAATTATAAAATAATATAGATAGGTCAAAATTTGGAGTAGAAATAAAAATTAACATAAAATTGACATATAAATATAGCACTTGACACAAACAAAAAATAAAACAACAAAATAAGATAAGGTGGGTACATAAATCTTAACATTACTCATGCGAGTCGATCATTAAAAAATCCATCTAAAGGTGTGATTTCCTAGCGACGTCCAGCAGCAGAGTTTAGCTGAAGATATTAACACAAAATGTCGAAAAAATTCACAGATGCTGATGATGAAATATTGATTTATCAAGTACGTGAATATCCTTGTATTTATGACCATGAAAATAAAGACTTTAAAGATTACCAAATTCGGGAAAATGTATGGAAAGAAATTGCTGCAATTTTATCCAAGAATCGTAAGTATTTAAGAATAAATTCATTGTTTTCCGCTCCATATAGATGAATCAAGTTTTGCGAATAGTAGGGTTGCATTAGGTCAAGTCGGTCGATTAATTTTTCCCAATATTTCAATTGGTATTTTATACAGTGTCCACCATAATGTTCGCTACATATGGGAATTTTTTTTACTTGTAGGATATGAGAAAATGTATTATGCTTGATCAAATGCTCGAATTTCCCATGTGTAGCGAACATTATGGTGGACACTATATAATTGTTAGTATTAACAGTAAAACACAAAACTGTTTTTATCTATAAACATCTTTTATTATATGTATGTATATTTTTCAAAACATTGGCTCAATAATTATCAAATTGTGTCTAAGATTAAAATACGAAAATATGGACACATATATTAACTAGAAATTCTAAAGACTCTGTCGTTTTGCCACTCTGTTGCTCCCTCTTCGCTAAAGAAATTTGCAAATCCTCCACCTTCTGTTAATGGAGTAATGTTCTTTGGCAATGGAATATTTGAATCATATCCGTAATAAGATTTATTGTTTTTTCCAAAAATCCATCTCTTAATAGATTATGAAGACAACAAGTCACCATAATCAACTTATCGCATACTGCTTTAACAGCTATTGGTGTATAATAGATGCGAAAGACTTGGCACAACAGACCAAATGCATTTTCAGTGACACGTCTGGCCCTACACAGTAGGTAGTTGTAAATAGTTTTTCTTTTATCGCCTCTAGCCGATAACTTGCTCTATGGTTTCATTAAATGTCGATATAAGCTAAACGCTTCATCTCCGATTACTACATAAGGTAGCTTTCTGTTTGTATGACTATGAAGATGATATGATATATGATGATGAGACTATTGAACTATGAAGAATATAATTTTTTTAGATAGGTACAGTAATTGTATTGTTTCAATTTTCTTGGTGATAATAAATAGTTTTTGTTCTCATTTTAAATTTTTCAAAAAATATGTCTTACCTTAGTGTCAGAGCCAATTTTTCTTCTGGAGAAATAGGAGTTTTTACTCTGTTTGTGGTTTTCTTCTTTAATTCATTTTTAAAGTTGTGAGGGCAAATGGTTATACATTTTTTGCATGATAGATAAATGATCTCTTTACAAGGGCATTTGTTGGTATAAGTAAAGGTACATGTTGTTCTTGACGAGTATTATATTGCCCTTATGTAATAAGATGCCTATATCTTCGATGAACTAAACATACACTGTCAAGAATTAACAGACACGGCAAGGTCATAAGTTTGTTATTTAAAAAGACAGGCCTACATGGTTCCCTCAATCCAACATTGTGCATAATTCGAACTGCCTTCTTTTGTAATACAAACAAAGACTTAAAGAGATAACCACTGCAGCTACCCCAAAAGGGAAGACCATATCTCAAATTACTCTCAATTAAGGCAAAATACGCCATTCTAACTGAACTTTGATTCAACTCTCTAGAAATAACTCTTAAAGCGTAACAATTTGAAGACAGTTTTTTAGCTAGAGCGCTTATGTGATAAACAAAATTTAGTTTTCTGTCCATTTTGATATCAAGAAATTCAAAATCTTTCAGACAGTTTTTTTTTTATATGTTGTTTTTTAATACGTAACATTTTACTTATGTTGCATTTAATTAAGAATTTTTATTGGTCAAGAGCTACTTATGTCCATGACAACTCACTTCAAGCGGCGACGCGGCTCCTTATATACTCGGCTGTCTATTCCGGAAGATTCGCTGACGTTCGAGACGTCGTGGTGTGTGCCACTTGTGTTGTTTACAACATCGTTACACTACATTTTTCGACTTTTTCGAGATATAGAGCAGTTTGCCATACATAACTCTTGCCACAGTTGTCACAAGGGATTTTGTATATCATACTGTATATATACAAAAGTTTTACTTTTTTTTTGGTAAACACCTCACTAAAACTAAAAATAGTATAAAATAGATTTAACGGAGAGGGACATTCGAATATCCAGCAACCTGACTTACTCCATTTGATTTTTACCCTAAAGGGAAAGTCTATGCTACAAGGCGCAGATATATTGAAGAACTAAAATAAGAGGATGATAAACGAAATTCAATTAATTACGCCGATTTTTTTAAAGTAGTTTACCAACAGAATATTACCATCAATTAGGGCTTTGTCACGAAATAAATCGTTTTTATTTTGAAACGTAGCTATTGGTAAATAGTTGATTTATTACAAACAATTTACAAATTATTACTTTTTATAAACTTTTAAAACTGAAACAGTGAAATTAACGACAAGACATCACTTTCTCAAGAGAAACAAAATACGAATTTTCATACCTCTTAAACAGTTTTTTCCAATTTAAAGTCAAGGATGGATTTCTATCAAAAAGAAAAAAAAATACATCGTAAAATAAAAAACCGTTGAAAAATAATTTTTTAATACATTTTCAAAGTGGGTAATTTACATATTAAATTACCCACGGAATTTGCAGTTTTTTAATACGTAACATTTCACTTATGTTGCATTTAATTAAGAATTTTTACTGGTCAAGAGCTACCTATGTCCTTGACAACTCGCTCCCAGCGGCGTCGCGGCTCCTTATATACTCGGCTGTCTATTCCGGAAGATTCGTTGACGTTCGAGACGTCGTGGCGTGTGCCACTTGTGTTTTTTACAACATCGTTACACTACATTCTTCGAGATAGAGAGCAGTTTGTCCTACATAACTCTTGACACAGTTGTTACAAGGAAGTTTGTATAACACTGCAGTCATATTTTGCATATATATAATTACAAATGTACAGGAGTTCCTACTCTGACTATTTTGATAATATCTATGGGCAATTTTCTTTTGTTGGACCAAATATCTTAATTCAGCCGAACGAAAATCTGGAATATGTTAAATCTCTTAAGAGGAACAAACAGAGCTATGTCAATGTATAATATGATAGAAATCTGAGATTGCTAGTCTCATGTCGGATTAACATATTATACAAAAATACTTTTTTAATTCACAAAAACCGAAACAAACATCACAACAATTGACGTCTTAATATAATAGATTTTGGCCAAATGTTATGTTAAATTTTCATGAAGTTGCTTTGATTTAATAAAAATTTCTTAGGAGTTTTTAGGAAACGTTTAAATAAATATATCATATTATTCTTACACCAGTTACACTTTATTGGCTTAATAGCATAATTACAAAATCGCATAACATTAACTTTGGCGTATTCGGCTTCTTACCCTGTCACGGACTTGAGTGATCTATGATGTGCTTAGGGGGTACCCTTCGTATGGTTCTGTATCATTATCTTAAGTTGGTGTTAAGTGTTTTTTATTAAATCGTTTAGTGGAATACGAGAGGGCAATTGTTCTGTAAGTGAAATTTGGTTAGGTTTACATTTATATATTTAAAATTAAAAAAATTAATTCTATGCCGAATCCGTTGCTATAACTAATTTTTAAGTACATAAAACTAATGAGTTTTTCATCTAATTTTTTGTCACTTTGCATGTTTTTTAATTAATTCTGGTATTTTTTATGCTCATCTTATATGCACTTGTTTATTGTTTCTGTCCCTGTTCATTGTCATCTTTGGGTCTCCATTTATTTTTTGTTCATTTTCTTATTAAAAATTTGTAATTTTTAACTGCTACGTAATCAATGTCTTAATTATAATCTTAATTTTTTTTGTGTTTTTCCATGTTTCCTAATTCTGTTATTTGTCTTATGTATTATTGCTTTTGTGCCTGTTTATCTCTAACTATTTTATTTTGATCAGGTATGAAATAAATTGCTTACTTACTATCTTTCACTATTGTTTTTTATTTTCAATTTTTTTTCTGTTTTAATCCTGTCACTGTCTATCATTTTTATTACTCTCTTTTTCTAATAAATCATCATTAAAAAATTCAACGAGTGTCAGGGAGCATGAGCAGTGACCTCCATGTCTAGAAATGTTTTTTATGACGTCATTTGTTGCACTTTAAACATTATCAAATTTGGATTAAGAAATTTCAACAACGTTATTTCAGCACTGTTTGTTTAATGAGGCTTTCTTTTCTTATACACACCTTTAATTCAATATAAAAAGTCGTTGTAATAACGTTGATTACAGGTCAATCTAAGTTAAATTTAGTAAATATTTGGTCACAAAATGACTTTTCCAGCTATTGCTGAGGTTTACTTTAATACACCTTAGTTCAGTCAAATATTTCAACAACACCATTGGAAATTACTGAGCTATTAGTGTTAATTTATTAGTATTATTATTAATAATAATTACATCCGACGTTGCATTATTCTCTAACATACAAGTGCCTCAACGTCAAGGCGACCCATATTTGCACCTTATTCAATAATAATTTTATTGATTTAAATATGACTCTTTCGCGAAGTTGCCATTGTCAAAATAACATGACTACAGCCTATTTAACGCTACGCATTAGTAGGCAGGATAATCTAACGTAGAATTTTTTGGTAATTCAATAGACTATCTGTACTATTAACTAATTATTCTATTTCAGTTGGCCGATGATTCCACCACAAAATATGAGCGGTGGTAGTAGAAGTAGCGCGGTGTTGTTGGGTGGTAAAGACCCCCTTCTACCCTCACCTGCTTCTCCACATCCCGTCATAGTGTCACCGGAAACGTTAAGCCACTCTTCGCCGTCCAAATCTACCGCTAAACATGTCAACTCCTCGGGGCACACTGTCCAAATTCAAACTCATAGGTAAGCATTATTAAAAAAAAAAAACTATATTGAATCCAAAGGATACTATGCATAGAAACTTCTTTGAGTACATTTCAAAATAGACTCGTCAAGGCTAGATTAGAAATGAGACCTCTGCCTGAGGTACTTAAAATTTTAACTAGTGTTCTGGTGTAGTCTTATTGAGTATCTTCCAGGTGGTGAAGTCTTCAAGGGTCAAAAAGACTGATCTGCAAATGTTATTCACCTTAAGGCTTGTGAGTCTCTAAAACAAAAGCCCCAAAGAATTTTGTAGAACTGGTAAAGTTTCTTTTTAACTGGATTTGTTTTCAGGAAAAATAATTTAGTTAGCAGAAAGCGACTGAGAAGATACTTAATATTTTATAATTACAGTAAAGCATTTGATACTGTCAGTTATAGAGTGGCGTGCTTAAGTAATTTAAGAGCTCTTAACTTAGTTAAAGATTATATTTCTCTTATACTAATCTCAAACCAATTAAAATGCTTTCCTAGGTTTTAGATCTTTAAGGTGATCACTCACTTTAAACTCTGATATCTCAAAAAGTACTGCGAATATTTTCATGAAATAAAAAGTGGTGTATTGCATTAAATATTCACAACAAATTTCGCTTTGAGTGCAAGTGGCCGCAAGCCATAATTTTTCAAATATTTTAGTTTTTTTGTAGTAATATATTTTTAAATTTTTTTCGGGCATTTGGAATCTGTTAGTTATTTGACATAATTTTTTTATACCTCCCTGGCATTTGACGTTATTTTGTTTATTTTCCAAGGATTTGAAATAAATTTGTCTGTTTTCCAAGGATCTAAATATTTTTTTAATTTTTGCCAGTCATTTGGAATCTGTTAGTTATTTGACATAATTTTTTTTTATGCCTCCCTGGCATTTGACGTTATTCTGTTCATTTTCTAAGGATTTGAAGTAAATTTGTATGTTTTTGCACGGATTTAAGTTATTTTTTTTATATGATTCAGGCATTTGAAATCTGCTAGTTATTTGACATATATTTTTAGCCTCCCTGGCATTTGACGTTATTTTGTCCATTTTCCAAGTATAGTGTTTGATTTTTAAGGTAGTCATTCTGTTTAAAGTCTGAAATCTGAAGAACTACTGCGAATATTTTCATAAACCAAAAAGTGGTGTATTCCCTCAAATGTTCTAGACAAATTTTGCTTTGAGTACCAGTAGCCGCAAGCCATAATGTTTAAAATATTTTAAGATTTTTTAAAGTAGGCTCTCGGTCTCAAATCTCAAGAAATACTGAGGATATGTTCATGGCACAAAGAGTGAAATTTTCAGTAATAATTATTCCACTCTTGTTGATAGCTCTAATGTCAATAAGTGACCTGTTTCTTTTCAACCAAGCATATCGATCATCAATAAAGAGAAAGACTTGGAATGACCCTTATATTTCAAAGAAGTTCTTGAAAGTAGTTTTTTTTTTAAACTTATTGCAAAAGTGACCTGACTGATTAAAACATTCCGATCTTTGCCACATTAGTTATCCTACTGTTTTTATTCCAGAACAATAACCGCAGCACCCACGCTTACCATGGCCGGATATTATTATCAGCATCAGCCTCTTCCTATTGTGAGAAGACTGAGTAGGGCTGAAAGGCAAGTTGAATGGAGGCAGCTCGGAGCGTAAGTAATCTTTAAAATATTGTAGCATTTTGTGAACCAAAACAACCCTAAGTAGTCAACTAATTTATTTACACACTTTACTACGAAAACACGACCACTCACGACTAATAGTAACTGTTTTTATTTAAAGCTATTTAAATCTCGCGCCAGTTTTTCAAACATTACTGCACTCAACTGACTACTATCGGCAATGCAGCTCCTTATATACTCGGGCGAATTTTCGATAAGTTTCGAGATGTCGTGCAGTGTGCGACTTGTGTCACTGTGGTATGATGGAGAATCAGCTGGTTTCTCAGTGTTAATGATGTTTATAGAGCGTGTATAACAAATTGTGCTTCTGCAAGCAGAGCAATATAATTGTATTTTTGAATTAGAACTAGATTCTGAAATAAATGTAATAAGGATTTCTGTGACGACCTTTTGAAATTCCTGCAAAGATTAAAATATCAAAGTTGACCGGGGAGATGATTTTTAAAAAAATTAATTTATGGTCAAAGAATCATGCTATCAAATCGCTGCCAAGATAATTTTTTTTTGTGTTTCTAGATCAATTGATCCTCCTTCTAGATCTCCTCTCCCTCATCTAGTTATTTCTGGATTTTCTCTTGTAACTCCATCTGCTTGAATGTCTTTGATTGGCTTCTACGGGTTCTATCCCGTCTTGTTCTAGAATTTGAATGGCGACGACAGGAGCAAGGAAATGAGTTCTCCAGTTGGATCATCTGAATAACGGATCTCTGGTACCTCATAAATCGCAAGTTCTCGATCAATTTCGCTTCTGCATAATCCGTTTCTTTTACACACAGTCGGTTTACGATAAAACAAAGAAACGCGGCCAGTTTTCGTTTCACGTTTTTCACAGAAAAAACTTCTTGGTAGGGGTTTCATCCGGGTCACGACAGGGCGACACGCAGACTAGGAAATGCGGAGGAATGCGCCGTAAGCCCTCGCGTGTTATAGAGTAGTATGGCGTAAAGCGTGATGGAAATTTTTATGCCACTTCTTTCCCTCAGGCATGAAAAATAATTTATGATCTTGGGGTGTCGCGGGTTCTAACTGTGTTGCTCCGGGGGGGAGTTTTATGGTTTTCTTTAAGAGAGAGAGAATTAGGGAAACGTCGGTAGATATTCGGGATGGCTGTCTCAAGAGAAACCGATCGATAACCTCTTCATTATGTAAGAAATGAGTCAGATAAAGACGAAAGAGTTTCAACCTGTCAGCTGGGTATAAGTCTTGGAAAGGTATCACTGAATCACTTTATGACTTAAACTGACTTGTTTATATTTGTCTTAAATAAAAATATCCTAAATTTAAATTGCTTCATAACTTTATTATTTTTATTTCTACTTTTCTACTTTTTGGCTTTGAAAGTTATATATGAGGGGGTCAGTGGAAAAGGGGTATAAGTAACATTGACATGATTTTGAGTAATCTAAGGTCAAAGTTAAAAGCTAATAGTAAAACCCTAGTAAAAGTAAATCTAAGAATGGTTACGTATATCTATTTAAAAAATTCTAATGTTTTCTGGACTTATATATCCGGGTTTTAAAAATATTGTATTTTTCTAAAAAACTTAGTTTTTCTCACTTGTACCATTTTGCCATACATGATGATTTGGGTATAAGGGTATACTTTATTAGGGTGATACTTTATTTAAACATTCTGAAATAAAGAAGTGAAAAAAAGTATAATGAATACAGTTTGTCTTATCTAATCTTCATCAGATTCTAAAATAATCCTGTCACTTTCACCTACTATATCTTCGTCGCTGTCACGTCGCTCTTCTGTACTGCCAGCACCTGCTTTGGTTTTCTTTTTAGGTGCCGTTTCTTGCCTGGTCCGTTTTTGACTTTTTGAATCTTCATGTGCCAAGTTCTTGTAAAAATTGTGGTATACCGGAGGTACAAACTGCAACAGCTCTTGAAGATTTTTCCATTTTATTAAGAAATTTTATTTTTGCTGTCTCATTATACAAGGGGCAAAGTTTTTGTGCCGATGGTCTTTTTTTGCTTCTTAGGGCCCAATCTGCTTCATAAAATAATAATAATAATAATAATAATAATAATAATAAATAAATTTATTTGCCAGTAATAGTACAAGTTTACAATGCATTATTGGTATACATTCTTCATATATGATAAATGTATTACTGCAAAATGGAGTTTAAGGCAGTAAAACTGATATTGAATAAACTCCGTGAAAATTTTGTAACTGTAACTAACAACAAAGAATATTAAATTAATATATAGATTCAATGTTAGCACAATAGCAAATCATAAGTAGTATGTAGTTTTATAATTTCAACACAAGTAAATTACAACACTGTTTTTACCTAAAACATTCTAATAGTTCCTAGTTCTTATACTTATAGTAGACGTTTGTACCTACCCAAAACACAAGTACACTATACCGTATGAAAAAAAAAGATAAATAAAAAACAACAAGACTTAGTGGTGTGTTAGCAAGTTATTTTTATATAGATATTTTAATTTTGTTGGCGTGAGTATTTTCATTTCGAGAGGAATATGATTGTATAATAGGTAAACATTATAAGAGAAAGATCTTGCAAACAAGGCAGTCTTATGGAAAGGAGGAGATATTAAGCCCCTATACCTTAGGTTTAAGTTGTGAACATCTGTTCTAAACTTTATTTTGTTGTACAAATATGGTGGACTTTTATTAAATATTATTCTGTGGAATAAGACAGCGGAGTGAAATGTACGGCGATTTTCCATATCCAACCAATTGCAAGTTTTGAGTTTGTGAATTACTGGCTCAAACTTCCTTATGCCAAATGCAAACCGCAAACACGACCTCTGAACTCGCTGTATCCTGTCCCTATCCTGTTTGGTTAGGCATGGACCATACAATGCATCACAATAATTAAAGTGACTTAACACAAGAGCATCTGACAATCTTAATTTTAGTTTTTGACTTAGTGCACGCCTATGTGGATATAACAGCTTTAAATTTGCATACGCCCTCTGTACACACGCAGATACATGTTCGCTGAATCTTAAATCTGTATCTAAAATTACCCCCAACTTCCTAGATTTTTTTTCAAAGGTAAGCTCTGAGTTATTTAAATTAATTTTAAGTTGGTTTTCTAAGTCAATTTTTTGTTTTCCAAAAGCAAGTATTTTAGTTTTTAAAGGGTTTAATTTTAACTGGTGTTTTTCTGAGTTTCGAACTAGTTGATTCAAATCTTTATTTATGTTAAATTGAGTTTGTGCTATGCTATTAGGTGTGACAGAGTATAATAATTGTTTATCATCAGCAAAACTATAATCAATACAGTGTTCAAGGGCATGTGTGAGATAACAGGTGTATATGCAGAATAGTAACGGGGATAGTCCGGAGCCCTGTGGAACACCACAGTGAAGCGACCCTTTGTCCGAACATCCCTTATCAGTTTTTACATATTGAACCCTATTAGATAAATAGCTTTTAATTAGATCGACAGCACTCTGTGAAAATCCAATATGCAATAGCAAAGCGAACAGAACCTGGTGGTTTACCTTATCAAACGCTCTTGTGTAGTCTAACAATATCAAAACACATGAGTTTCCAGAGTCTATATTTGACATTATTGAATCAACCACGTCCAACAATGCTGTACAGCAACTGTAACCTTTTCTAAATCCCGATTGTCTCAAGGGAAGGATATTGTGTTTATTCAGGTGTTCTATTATTCTAGCGGTTAAGATTTTTTCAAATATTTTCGAGCAGGGTGATAAAATGGATATGGGTCTTAATTCTGAAAGGTTTGTGGGCTCGGTTTTAGTTTTTGGCAATGGAAAAACCCTAGTAATTTTCCAGGAGTTTGGAAATTTAGATACAAGAATACACGAGTTATAAATATTAACTAAAATATTTAGAATCTGAGGGCAGCATAATTTTAGCATTTCACTGTTTAGACCATCCGGACCAACGGCATTTGATTTTATTGATGGTAAGGCAGTGTAAACTTCCTGTTCATCCGTCAATCTAAAAGAAAAAAGCTCAATAAAGTTTTTTGCCGTACTAGTAGTATATAATAAAATCAAGTCCGGATCTGGTGGTTCAAGTTGAGAAAATTGAAGAAAAAAGTTGTTTATTTCATTCGGGTTATTAAGATTGTTGAGAATGGTATCACCGGACTTTTTGTTTAAAATATTAAGATTCTTGAGAGTTTTCCATAAAATCTTTCCGTTGCCATTGTTATTCTCTAGTAAGTGTTCTAGGTAGGCTCTTTTTTCTCTATTTATAATACTAGTAGTTTCGTTTTTAATGTATTTATAGTAATTCCAATTTAGAGGGGTTTTATTTTTTTAAATTTGTTATAAGCCTGATCCTTTCGCTTGATAAAACATTGAACAGCATAAGTACACCATGGCTGGTTTCTATGTTTATAGTTAATTGTTTTATAGGGAGCTAATTGATCAAATAAGTTAAGTATTGTATTAGTAAAAAAATCAACTTTCAACACATGATTATTTATATAATAAGTATTATTTAAAGGAGATACAGCCAGGCAGTTGAGCACGCTTTGTTTATCTATTTTACTTAAGCATCTTGACCCTATAGATTTGTAGGTGTTTACTACATTTTTAAAATAAGACTGACCAAATACTAAATAATAATCAGAGAGATTATTTACTTTATTAGTACCGTAAAAATCAATTATTCAAAATTCAATTATTGCACTTAGAGTGTCTTTAAATTTCATTGTAAATGGTTGATTGACTTATGCATCTAATTTGTCTCCAGGCAATCTTCCTTTTTTCTTTGTCATTGCGAACAATGGTAGTTATACCTTCAAGCTCTGAAAAGCAGAAAAAGTCAGCCGATGTCATTTGTGTTACAGAGAATTTCTTGCAACTCTCTTTAATGGCTTCATTCCATTCAGTAGGTACATATACGTACTGAACGTGGCGCTTGTGCTTCTCAATTAATGCAAAGTCTTCATCGCACTCCATATAAGTGTGCCCCGGCTCTAAGAATTTATGGTCCACAGATTGTATGTCAACATTTTGAACAACGTACATCCAAAATTTTAATACATTCTTATTCTTATTTTGGCCCCCGCAGAAGTCACTGAAGGCTATCATATTTTTTGTCGTCTTTAGCAGTTGCTTAACAAACTTACAAGACGCAACCTCGGAATATTACTGCCAAGGTCGTGGAGTTTTCAGGTAATATACTTTATTCGTCGTTAAACGAGGAGTTGGTAGTGTTTTTTGAAGGTCGAAGCAAATGGCCACAGTTTCACCTGCAGACTCTTGAGCAAGCTTCTTCGCCCGTCTTTTTTCTTACTGTGCATTCTCTGCTTTCCGTTGATGAACGTCTTTTTCTACTTGTACCTTCCTTCTCTGTTCCTCATCTCCAGATTTCAGTTAAATATCAAAACTGTCGCATTTATTGCATGTATCAGTGTATAGTTGATGAAATGAGAGATTAAATTCCGTATTAAAAATCTCACCATAAAGCCACTCTTTAACAGGACGTTTCTCTTGTTCTTCACAAAAAATGCAAATAGCATTTGTACATTTTTTTGACATTTAGGTAAGAAGGCAGGTATTTTTTATTGGGGTTATCCTTTCTACAATAGTGACTTGTATATTTTGGAAATCGGTTAATATGATCTTTGACCAAATCGCGGTCTTCGTCTAAAATTCTACTAGGATTTGGCGCCTTTCCTCTTCCATCAATTATGACAAACCCGACATCTGTTTTTTTGTTAACAACTCGTGAGCTATTTTTAACGTGTTTAAAAAGAAATCCTTGCAAACCCTTTGATTCTTCAAGGTCACACTAACAGATTTCAACTTATGGGATATTGCATTAGTTTTCTTTCTCAGGGGAGTTTCAATTTTAATGCAAGACGAGATAAATTCAGTCTGTAAATCCCAATTACCCAGTTCCAAAAAAACCGTCAAAAATTCGCCGTGCGTCTACTTCAGAGATGTTATTACACTTGTATGGACAAAGTAAGTAAAATTTTTAGCACCTTTGGGCTGATTTCGATGTCCCACGTATGCTTTGCCGCTATTCCGCAACTTTTTTCGCACTTGCTTCTTCTAACTCTCTTCTCTCCTTTATTTTTTATACCTTCAATAGTTGGACTGTTTGTGTGGCTCAGTGCTGTCAATGGCAAATCGTCACTGTTCTCAGAACCTCCATCGCTTGAATCATTACCAGGGAAATATGTTTTGTCAGCATCAGAATCGTCAAACTGTGAAAAATCTGAAAGTAAAGTTAGAAATTAATAGTTTTATTTTACGATTTTAAATTTGGATCTGTTTGGATATAAATCCCTTGGATTCGAACCCATCGAATTTTTAGAATGCAAGTCTAACATTTTACCCAAAACACCGTTTCACTTCAAACGAGGTTGCAGGCAAACAAAGCTTTTAAACCGTATACATGCTGCTGTAAGGGCAGACACTTCGTTTAAATTTACAACTTCGAACTTTACCTTGGTTATTGACACAGGTTTTGAGCTTTTTTGTCTTAAAGCTTTAATTATTATTCCTAATAAAATATATCTATATATTCTAAGGTATAAAATAAAAATACAAACATTCAAGGCAAGTGAATACCTTGGGTTCTAGTAGTCAAAAATTTTGAAATTATTGATTTTTTTATCGAAGATTTTTTTAGTGTTTTTTGAGGAAATCATTAAAATCCATTTACAAGAAGTAAAGGTATGGGAATAAGCAACATTTACAAAGCACTTTTGGTCTACACAAGGCTCTTTACTTTATTCACATATGTCTAGAAGATTTTAAGTTATTGAAGTTCAAGTGGGAGTGAGTTAGTTAAAGATCCAATGCTGGATATCTCGAAAATAATCACTGGATGACTTTGTGTCCTGGACATATTTGGACAGCACTTCTTTCTAAAACAGACAGCAGTTTATATCCATTAGTGATCACTGATTTATTTGGTCATTTGATACTACATATACAATAGAATAAGACAAGTCAGGAGAAAGAAACTGATAATCCTAATTAACTTATTTAAAAGAGTAACACTATTATAAAAAAAACCTAATTACACACATGTAAAACTTTGAAACTATAATAACCACAAAAGTACCAACAAACGGTACAAACAAAGTACAGACACTGACTAGGCAGGAGTGACTTTCAGCATGTTGCTAAATTCGTTGATATCATAGACAACAGAACTTATAATAGGACGTTTTAGTCTATTTTTAAATATGTTGAAGTTATCTATTTGTTTTAACGAAGCAGGGAGTTGATTAAATAAGCTAATTACTTCATAAAAGGGAGTCTTTTATGAAGCATCCTTACATCTAACATTATATTTATTAAAATCACTTACTTTGGAGAAATGTTCTTGATTTTTAAATATGTATACCAATAATTTAAATGTATAAATTCCGGGCATTGTTAAAATATTATATTTTTTAAATGTTGATTAAATGACTCCACACTTTCACTATCTAACACAGTTTTTACATATACTGAGATTAATACTTAAATTGACTAAATTATTGGTTTCCAGTGACGCCCTGGCAACCACCCTCTCGGCCCTTTATGGAAAACTGCTCGTCGTCATGGGCACGGCCTTTCCCATGGCGGAAGTCATATCAACGTACATCCCTCCGTCGTTTTACGAGGCCTATTACCTTTATTTATATATTGGAAGTATGCTTTTTCTACTTTATATGTATATGGTCCTGATGCGGGATAAACGAAAAATGAAGAAGAGAGACAGGGAGTTGACTAGTATAAGTAAGTATTTCGTACAATTTAAATAGCTTATCAGATACGATGTTGTAGCAAATGGTAAAGTGGTATCTTAAGACTATCCTTTTTTTATTCCTTAGAGACTGATATTTATATTGAGGCATTTTTCCCATTCGTTGTAACACAATAGTCAACTAATATATTTTACACACGAAACACGATCACTTACTACTACTCGAAATATTTATTTTCATCGTGTTTTCAACAAGTCTGATTTAAATCTCGCGCCAATATTCCGTACTGTACTTCACTGAACTGACAACTAGCGGCGATGCGGTTCCTTATATACTCGACTGACCGTGATTCTGGAAGATTCGCTGACATGCGCTGTGCCACTTTTGTCATGCCGAAATGACAGAGAATCAGCTAGTTTTTCGATTATAGGAGTGACTTTCTTAATTAGCTTATTTGATAGGGATGAAAATGTGCTTATTTTTTAAATTTTTCTAGCAAAAAAGACCTACTTTTTTGCAAATCCCTTATCAAATAACAAGAACCAATATCATCTCGTTAAAACGAGTTGCGAGCGTAACTAGAGACATCTCGGGACGCACGTGGAAAGTAAGCGAATGTTTGTTAGAGCCGCTAGGAGGCGAGTTAAAGTCTGAATAATGGCGCGACTTTTAAATAGTAGGACATAAATTCAGTGTAATTAAATGTTTTTAGTAGCTTCAAGTTGTTGCGTCTAGTGTGTATCGATGTAATAGTTTTTTTGTTGCTAGTTTTTTGTATTTAAAGTGCGATATTACTCTTCCAGGCAGTTGATCAACTGTCTGGATAATCCAGAAAAGGGAGCTTATGTCAAGGATTTGATGGAGTTTCTGAAGGAAATGTGACGTAATTTTATTTCCTCTAGCCAGTAGATGATAGAGAAGTCGAAAAATTGTATAAGACAGTCCTAAGAGAAGTCTCACAAAGGCTACATTTATTTCTCAACTGCCTAGAAGAAAAAAATTGAATTATTTCTTACAGGCAGTTAAAGATGAGCTCAACTATAATAATAATAATAATAATAATAATAATAATAATAATAATAATTAATGCCTATAACTTCCATACTAGCAGTCCCCCAATAAACCGTAAACAAGATAACTCATCCCATTGATTCTTCCAAAAATAAATTTCTAAAATTTCTTTTAAATATATACAAACTGTAATTAAACATAGGTTTTTGACTATTATAAAAAAGAACAATTTTGTACGTAAAAGAACGGGTAAACAGAGCAGTTGTGGCATAGTGAGAGTATTATATCGGTATAGAAATGTAGACAATAAAAACTTAAATAAATACAATATATTGAGCCATTTTAAATTATAAATGCTTTAAGAGACATGATTAAACCTTCTTAAATTAAAAATAAATCGGCAACAGGTGTTTTGAACACGTTGTAAACGGTACTGTGCCTGTTGATCTAAACAGGGATAATAAACTATTAAACAATATTGGATAATGGATAAAACGAAAGCTTCAGTAAGTTTTTTCCTAGTCTTATAATTTAAAATTAATTTGTTAACATGAAGCATACGCATTCTCAAATAACAACCGCAAAGAGCTATCTAAAGTCAATCCAAGAAACTGTGCGAGTAATTCAGAAAAGGAAGTTTATGCCTAGGACTTGTTTGAGTTTCTGGAGATGAATTTCATTTTTTCCAAAAAGTATATGATAGAGAAACCGACAAATTATTCAAGATAGTTCTAAGAGTAATCTCAGAAAGACTACATTCAAAAAGACTACATACATTCATTTTTCAACTGCCTAGAAAAAAAAAATTGAAGATTTCTTACAGGCAGTTGAAGAAGACATGAACTGTCTGGGTAATCCAGAAAAGGTTTAATTGTTTGAGTTTCTGGAGGAAATATGACGTAATTTTATTTCTACCAGGCATTTCTTCATAGAGAAACCAAAAAAATTTCATGACTGTCTTAAACCCACATGATCTCCAGGAATCATGAAACATCATAATGGAGTTATATTTCTCACTCTCTCTCTCTCGTAGTAACTAGATCGATGTTCCGGAATTATGGTCAGCCGAGTATATAAGGAGCCACGTCGCCGCTGGGAGAAAGTTGACAGTTCGGTACAGTGACGTTCAAAATATTGGCGCGATATTTAAATATTAGGACATAAATTCAGTGTAATTAAGTGCTTCTAGCAGTTTCAAGTCGTTGTGTTTAGTGTATATCGATGCAATAATTTTTTTTGCAAGTTTTTTTTGTTTATAAAGTGCTTTAATTCACTCCTAGATGAACAAAAATTATGATACAATATTTTATGGTGTTCTCAGCTGTTCAAACATTCGGGAATTTGTATAAGTTTTAATGAAGTAATCCGCAGGATGCCCGGAAATATTTTATTAAAAGAATGACAGCCTGCATTGCATCAAAAATACCTGGAAGAAGCACGACATTACTCTTCCAGGCAGTTGATGATTAACTGTCTGGATAATCCAGAAAAGGGAGCTTATGTCAAGGATTTGAAGGAGTTTCTGGGGGAAATGTGACGTAATTTCATTTCTTTCAGACCGAACGAAATAGAGAAATAGAAAAATTATTCAAGACTGTTCTAAGAGCAATCTCAGAAAGACTATGTTAATTTTTAACTGCCTAGAAGCGAAAAATTGAAGGTTTCTTACAGGCAGTTGAAGAAGAGATCAACGGTCTGAGTATTTCAAAAAAGGGAGCCTATGCCTCGGCAAAATAAGATAGAGAAACAGAAAAATTATTCAAGACTGTCCTTAAAGCAGTTTCAGAAATACTACGTTTAATTCTCAACTGCCTAGAAGAAAAAAATGGTTTCTTAGAGGCAGTTAAAGAAGAGATGAACTGTCTAAGTAATTCAGAAAAGGAAGCTTATGCCAAGGAATAGTTTGAGTTTCTGGAGGAAATGTGACGTAATTTCATTTCTACCAGGCAGTTCATTATAGAGAAAGCGAACAAATTTTCATGACTGCCTTAAACCCACATGATCTCCAGGAATCATGAAACATCATAATGGAGTTATATTTCTCACTCTCTCTCTCTCGTAGTAACTAGATCGATGTTCCGGAATTATGGTCAGCCGAGTATATAAGGAGCCACGTCGCCGCTGGGAGAAAGTTGACAGTTCGGTACAATGACGTTCGAAATATTGGCGCGATATTTAAATAGTAGGACATAAATTCAGTGTAATTAAGTGCTTCTAGCAGTTTCAAGTCGTTGTGTTTAGTGTATATCGATGCAATAATTTTTTTTGCAAGTTTTTTTTGTTTATAAAGTGCTTTAATTCACTCCTAGATAAACAAAAATTATGATACAATATTTTATGGTGTTCTCAGCTGTTCAAATATTCGGGAATTTGTATAAGTTTTAATGAAGTAATCCGCAGGATGCCCGGAAATATTTTATTAAAAGAATGACAGCCTGCATTGCATCAAAAATACCTGGAAGAAGCACGACATTACTCTTCCAGGCAGTTGATGATTAACTGTCTGGATAATCCAGAAAAAAGAGCTTATGGCAAAGACTTGTTTGAGTTTCTGGAAGAAATGTGACATAATTCTAGGCAGTAAATGGTAGAAAAACCGTCAAATTGTTCAAGACTATCCTAAGAGCAGTCTTAAAAAGGCTAAGTTTATTTCTCAACTGCCTAAAAGAAAAAAATTGAAGTTTCTTACAGGCAGTTAAAGAAGAGATCAACTGTTTGAGTAATTTAGAAAAGGAAGCTAATGCCAAGGACTAGTTTGAGTTTCTGGAGGAAATGTGACGTAATTTCATTTCTACCAGGCAGTTCATTATAGAGAAAGCGAACAAATTTTCATGACTGCCTTAAACCCACATGATCTCCAGGAATCATGAAACATCATAATGGAGTTATATTTCTCACTCTCTCTCTCTCGTAGTAACTAGATCGATGTTCCGGAATTATGGTCAGCCGAGTATATAAGGAGCCACGTCGCCGCTGGGAGAAAGTTGACAGTTCGGTACAGTGACGTTCGAAATATTGGCGCGATATTTAAATATTAGGACATAAATTCAGTGTAATTAAGTGCTTCTAGCAGTTTCAAGTCGTTGTGTTTAGTGTATATCGATGCAATAATTTTTTTTGCAAGTTTTTTTTGTTTATAAAGTGCTTTAATTCACTCCTAGATGAACAAAAATTATGATACAATATTTTATGGTGTTCTCAGCTGTTCAAACATTCGGGAATTTGTATAAGTTTTAATGAAGTAATCCGCAGGATGCCCGGAAATATTTTATTAAAAGAATGACAGCCTGCATTGCATCAAAAATACCTGGAAGAAGCACGACATTACTCTTCCAGGCAGTTGATGATTAACTGTCTGGATAATCCAGAAAAGGGAGCTTATGTCAAAGATTTGAAGGAGTTTCTGGGAGAAATGTGACGTAATTTCATTTCTTTCAGACCGAACGAAATAGAGAAATAGAAAAAATATTCAAGACTGTACTAAGAGCAATCTCAGAAAGACTATGTTAATTTTTAACTGCCTAGAAGCGAAAAATTGAAGGTTTCTTACAGGCAGTTGAAGAAGAGATCAACGGTCTGAGTATTTCAAAAAAGGGAGCCTATGCCTCGGCAAAATAAGATAGAGAAACAGAAAAATTATTCAAGACTGTCCTTAAAACAGTTTCAGAAATACTACGTTTAATTCTCAACGGCCTAGAAGAAAAAAATTGTTTCTTACAGGCAGTTAAAGAAGAGATGAACTGTCTAAGTAATTCAGAAAAGGAAGCTTATGCCAAGGACTAGTTTGAGTTTCTGGAGGAAATGTGACGTAATTTCATTTCTACCAGGCAGTTCATTATAGAGAAAGCGAACAAATTTTCATGACTGCCTTAAACCCACATGATCTCCAGGAATCATGAAACATCATAATGGAGTTATATTTCTCACTCTTTCTCTCTCGTAGTAACTAGATCGACCTTTCGGAATTATGGTCAGCCGAGTATATAAGGAGCCGCATCGCCACTGAGAGACAATTGACAGTTCGGTACAGTGAAGTACGAAATATTGGCGCGATATTTAAATCGGGCAGAAAAAATTGTAGTAAATAAATACAGTGAAAATAAATAGTTCTAGTAGTCGTAGAACATGGTGGTGTTTAGTAAGTAGTCTAAGTGTGTAAATAAATCAGTTGACTATTTTTGTGTAATCGATCGTTTTAATTCACACCTTGATAAAGGGTAAAATGACTTAGATGTAAATATAATTTTAACATAAAAACTGAGAGTGAAATACAAATTTGGCATGAAGGTTGACTTTTATTACAGTATTTGAAGCAAAAACTGAAATATTTAAATACAATGTTGGCATAGAACCTGATATTTGAATATAATTTTGCTATTGACATTTAAATGTAATTCTCTCTTGAATTTTGTTATGAAAACTGGTTGCTTTTGTATGAAAAATTGCCACTCAATTGCTTGTTTTTAAATAAAATCCTCGTAATTTCTTAATTTTGAAATACCTTATAATAAATTAAATATTATATAATAAATTCGCTATGTCTTTTAGTTCAATTATTGCTCGAAAAATGGTTTAATTTTAAACGCGAAACTACCATATCGTACACTTTTTATCCGGGTTCATCGGGCTATTCTTGGGGCAATTGAACTCCCTCGAAAAATCCTTAGAGTTGCTCAGCACCCCAATAATACGAAAAATCCCGGGGGAATGCACCGACGTTTTCATTCGGTTCTTGGCTTCTTCGACTTTCTGTTGTCCGCACCACACTTGCGCGAAATTCAGGAAGAATAACTGTTTTCCCGTTAAGTTCATACCTAAAACAACCCTCTCAATAAAATTATGAAGTATTTATATCTAACCTACCTGGCAGGGTTTCATCGGCTTTAGGGTTGTTTTTTAGCCAAGTCTTGTATGCTCTGAATGACTCTTTTATTCCACCATTGTCTGCGATATTTTCACCTTGGGTCATGTAACCGTCGATGGGAGCTTTTATTTGTGGTAACATGTACTGGCTGTAAACCCAATTCATTTATTAATTTTTTTTGATTATCTAATTAATTAATAGTATAGGATCAGGTGATACCTGTACTGATCTATCATGCATTGAGCTTTGTCATAAAAATTCCTAATTGACGTTTCCCTCCACCACATCATAAGATTTCCTTGGGCATCGAATAATCGTCCTTAAAAATACGTTTTTATGCGATAAATATAAGCCAATTTAAATTTAAGCTTGATTAGTCACGAACCAATTCACTTACATATATACTTAAATAAAATCCACTATATTATCCAATACATATTTTTTTGACTTGGTACTTTTTCTTAAGGTGTTCCTCTAAACATATGAATGAGAGACATAAAAAAAGGATTATTCCTTGGAGAATAAGTGCAAGGTTTACACAATTAACATGGATTTCCTCAAGGCTTTCGATCAAGTCGTTTAACATTTATGAATAAATTTTTATTCACGGAAAGTTAAACACACTTAAAGGGCATTATATCAATCACATAAGTGACCGAAAAATATAATGCTAATTACATATTTAATTAAAATTGTTCAATTAATAAGGTCAATAAATTGAATATTGAGGTGAATTAAAAGGCACCTTTCTTAAGTTGTTTTTCAACATTTTAAGTCCTAACACTAAATTTAATTCACCACTCTCTTACCCGAATAAGCGTAATACTCTGGAAAGCCCTTGCACAACTAACTTCAATTTTAAAACAACCCTTAGAAGCCATACCGTAAGTACTTAATTATTAACAATTGCTCTTTCGGATGTTAGAAGCTTCTGAGCATTCCGCCATTGAATTCGGCACCCAACAGTGGTATTTAATTGATTGAAAACGTCTATTTATTAAAGCATTAATAAGCATCAAGATTAATAAATAAATATGATATAGGGTGTTTGGCGGAGGGTTAGCCAAACTTGGTGGGCATATAGATAGGCTCAGACAGAAGATATTTTCTTAATAAAGTTGTGTTCTAAAAGTCTCGGGTTTTTTTATATCATTGATTTTGTGGAGGATTTTCAAAAAATTATGCTTTTTGACATCTTTAAATTTTTTCAGCATATTTTTCACGTTTTTTTTTACATTTGTATTTAGTCTGTAATGTATCCTGAATCTAAAAAAATCAATATCAAGTACAAATAATACCGAAATAATTCGTTTTGAACTCAAAAAGTTAATACAAGTAGCAAAAAAACTTATGAAAGGTAATTTTAACTTGAGGCAAAAAAAAACTAAAATCTATCAAGATGTTCAGGTAGTTTTAAAAACATCTCCAGTTAATACTCTTTTCAATGATATACGATGTGTAACACAAAGCCGACTAACTTGCCACAATTCATGACTTATTTGTCGTATAATTGACGTAAAAAAAATATTTTTTAAATTTTATGTATTTATTTCAAAATTACAAATTTTGTTGAAACTGCGCTCCCCTCAGGGGACTCCCCTGGCTCTTATACATGCCCTACATCGCCGTCGCATTTCTACTGTCGTAAGGCGAAGTCGCATCTCTACTCTGATTCTCTTGATTCATTGAATTAAGTGGTCTAGATTGTCAATTTCCACCTCGTACACGAGTTCTTTCGCACGTCCCCATACGTAAAAATCAAGAGGGGTTAAATCAGGGGACCGTGGAGGCCATGCGATGGGACCTGCTCTTCCGATCCACGAATTGGGAAAAGTATTGTCCAGAAATTCTCTAACGGCGACCCGAGAGCGTGCTGGACACCCGTCATTCTGGAAGACGATTGGCCCGTCTTCATTAAATATGGGTAAATCAGCTAATAATTGTGGGAGATCATTTTGTAAAAAATGTAAGTAATTGTCCCCGTTGAGGTTTCTCGGCAAGTAGTGTGGACCGATGAGGTGTCTCCCAATCACACCTGCCCAAACATTAACACTGAATCTTGTTTGGAAAGACTTGGCAAAAGCAAAAGTGTTGTGGTAAGGCACACGCCTATTAAGGTATTGCTCCTCATAAATTCTTTGTGCTTCTCGCGTATTACTATTGGCTCTTGGCTCTTCCATAAGCAAAAACAATATCGGCGTACTCTTCGGTAGTGTATGCAGCCATTGTGGCGATAATGATACGAAAATAAGGAAAGTCGCAAAAACAATATAAAAACTCAATTAACAGCAACAATAACAACAGTATTAACAATAACAATAACAACTACAGAAACGATACAATACTAAATTAACGACTTGGGTACGTAAGAAAGCTAAAAAGTTACACCACGACAAATGACAAAATGTCAAATGACAACAACAATATGTAGCACATATTGTAATAATAAAATAGGTTCAGCAAAATATGAATCTACCTCATCAAAGCTGATTGATGGTTCATTGGAAAATAAAACATCCAAGGCAGTCTTTTTTGGAGTAGGTTGGTAATCTTGGTTGTTAAATGGTTCACTACCTGATTCCAATAAATTTTTAAGGTGCAATTTAACGCTGAATAGTGCATCTACATATCTTTCTTGTGTTTTAAAACGAGGATCAATAAAAGTACATAAATCATAAATTTGAACAATAAAATGGAACAGTACATGCAGTAGTTTTTTAGTGATTTTCTTTATTCCGTAGGGTTGTTTTTATATTTTTTGTTTTCATAATGGAATTATTGTGCCACTTTTTTTATAAAAGATTTAATTAAAAAGTTGTGGTAGATCTTTATACTCAATTAAGCTAACAGCATTGCGACCCTTCACCGACGATAAAATAAAGGCCTTTTAATATTATTTATTTTTATCATCGTTCAATTTAGCTTGTGACATTGTAATGTGGGTTTCAGCACCATTGAATTAAACAGCTAATGTTCTACTATTTTTAATGCATTAATTCTTAGCTTTCAAGGTATTTTATTATTTTATTATTTCCTTGTACAATTGATGTGTTCTTTTGCAAATAAATATGAAATATCCCAACAGAGAGCTGTAGATTCTGGCGTGTTATGATATTCATTTAAGCACCTTTCGTAACTCCGTCGAGGAGTTCGGCACTCTTAAACATTCTCTCTTTATACTAGTATTTTATTTAAAATTAATTAAATTAAAAAAGAGTTTGATGTAGTTTCCGATGGTAGCAAATTGTAGATATTGAGGCCAATAAATAATATAGTTAATAAATTTTAAATATGTGGATTTATTTGGAGCTTAGGTATCTCGAAATGTACACTATCATTAGATCTAGTTACGTATTTATGGTTTCTCATTTGATGATGTAAATTTTACGACTAGTCGAGGGTTTCAAAATCTATTAAAGATGTTAATCTAAAAAGCTCAGAAGTCGGGAACATTTTTGGCTTATCGACGATAGAAAGCCACTTTTACAAACTTTTGATTTTACCATAATATTTGTCATAACAACTTCCTCAGATACAGAGACCGTAATTTAGAACCGATTAGTGCTTGATATCTATTTGTTCAAGTGTCCTCATACTAAGAAAAGTTAAATATTACGCCTTAATTTATTGTCCATTTGTAGTCCAAGGTGTCATTCGTATGTCATTAATTTTTGTTAATTTTAAGTTGCAACTACAGCGTTTCTACTCTTATATTTATCCTCAGATGCCTTATAATTTGTTTTATAGAAAAATTATTAAAATATTTTCAGTAGTTTTTAGGTTACGACCAAAAATGTCCATCGAGTAATGAAATTTATAAAATTACAATTTGGTTTTAAAATCTTCAAATTTGGTGACTTCTTGACCTCAAATGACTAAATCGCCTTTAATTCAAATAGTTTTTGAGGCACAAAAAACGTTTATATATTAAATTGTTCAGAATTAATTGGACTTTTTTATGTTGGATTCTTTTAAAAATTATCAATTTTTTTTTAACTTTTTTTAGTTAAGTTTGTTAGTAGTAAGTTATATTTTTACGCGAAAACGGTGCATCAAAGCGCAAAAATTCAAGGGTCCCTTTTTGTTAAAAATTAATAGAATATTTGGTAAAAATGGTAATGGTAATGGTTGGTAAAAAAAACAGCGGCGTCCACTTTTTCCAAAAAAAATTTAACACTTACATCACTGAAAAACTGTCCTCACCACCTTTCATTTATAACCTATAAATTACAATCGTTAAACGCCATTTTAATACAAAGGAAAAAATTCTATTTTCTTGAAAAACTTCAGCACCCTGTATTTTAAAAACGACCCACTTTCAACCATCGGTGCCTACGTATTAAACTACTTTTCTATAGTTCCTGTATATTCTCTAGTATTTTTGACCAGTTAAACATTGGACACTCTATATATAATTAATAAACATGATTTTAATGGCTCTCACCTTTATCGTCAAATCCATGAGTTATTTCATGCCCAATCACGACCCCTATACCTCCGAAATTTAACGCTTTTGGAAAATGCTTATGATAAAAGGGCGGCTGCAGAATACCTAAAATTATAACCTGCATATAAAAATATCCAAAAAACAACTCTTACCGGCGGGAAACATAATTTGATTTTTATTTCTACTGTAGTAGGCATTGACTACAGCCGGTGAGGTGCTCCATAGGGTTCTGTTCACTTCTGATCCCAACCTCTTTTGCTCAGCTCGACTCAGATGCCTTAAAATGCTCAAGACGTTTTCGAAAAACGTCTCTTCTTGGATGTTCACGTCGTAGTATCTTGCCGCAAGCTCTGAAAAGCATAAAATATTAGTATTTCTTGCATCATATGGCAACGATGTTTGCACGGTTAATTACAAGTTTGTCCAATTGCTGTTCGTTAACCTAAGTGGCCACCAATGCGCAAATATCTGTGCGCAAAACATTGTTGCCAAAACATGACAAATATATTTTATTTTAGGTTATTTTAGGCTCATGAGATTATTATATTAAATGAACAGGTAACAAATACCATAGATCTGAGTGAAGATGATATTTTTGTCGTAATTGGTGAGTTCAGTAATGTTATTAGCGCGTCAACAAATTGATCTGTCCCATATATTGTATGCTGTATTTTTGATACTTGACCTATTGTATTTTTATGTTTGTATAGTAATTGTTAGTGTTATAAATTGTAAAATCTGGTAGTATGTTTTATTTGCTGTAATCAGGTGTTATGGAATAACACCTTTTGTATGTTTACATATCAAAACTCCGCCTGGAAAAAACTACAACTGCCTAGAAGTAGCAGAAAATTACCTTTAAAGGCACACAAAACTCTAATAAATTTAAAAAAAATAAAGTGACGATATTTTTCTGAAATTGCACCCTTTTTCTAATACATGACAACAGTGCTTGCGCCATGAGTCACTGCTTCGCCCAATTGGAACTCAAGACCCCTATTGGTCGCCAATGCGCAAATACGCGTGAGCAAAGCAGTGTTGCCATAGCATGAATAATATATTTTGTTTTGGATTCTTTCGGGGCTTTAGGATCAAAACCATTGCCTAAAAGAAGTTGAACAAATATTTCAACTGCCTGGAAAAGATTAAGAATTTTTTAGATTCTTCCAGGCATTGATTCTTAGTAGTAAAGATAAGTATCATAAAATACTGCCAGGAAAAACTGAGCAATTTTTTTGATTCTTACAGGTATGTTTCTTAAAAGATTACTTGCTAGTAAATTATTACGATACGTCTTATTGGTCAGTGACAATATACTTGCGGAAAAAACAGCATTGCCAATACTGCTTCTCACACCAACTCACCAGTTTTATTTAAAGCAAAATCAGGAAATCCAATTTTTAAGTCCATTTTATCGATTTTCATTCGGGCATATTCTTTGGTATGAGGGTCCAGCCACGTGCTGTCTTTCAATATGTCTTTGAAAGATGCCATTAAATCCTGGGTCATTTTAATTGTGTCGTCTTTACTGGACTCATCAAAGTATCTTTTAAACAAAAAAAAAATACAGATTTAATCATTAAAAATGCGCTTCATTTACCTTTGTACAAAAAGCGACCCAATGGCCATGCCCATGTGAGTGTTCACTTGACTAACGCAAAACTGCCATCTTTGCGGCTGCTTTTCCCTTCCGAATAACACGAAATTAAATCTCTGTTTAATTTCGAGAAATCTGGAATCTGGATTAAAAGACGCAGTTTAATATTTCCAAAATATCTCATCGGATTACCTAAATTATTAAGGCGATGACGAACCAAACGCCATATCAAATAATTTTGGATGGTGCGATGGCTTGTGGTGCTTAGCAGTGGCACCAGGTCCAAAAGGTACTTCACACAATAAACTGCAACGGGAGTGCGAAGACTTACTTTGGGACCTGAAATTTGTGAATTATTTTGTCAAACTTTCACTCACGTGGTTTTGTTTAACAACGTTGTATAACAATATACCTAAAATAATATCAAAATAGGTTTTCCACTCGTATTGTGGAAAAAACAAGGTCATGGACGACAGGTCGGTCTTAAGGTAAATGTCGCTAACGTTTCTTCGTTCTTCGGTTGTTGCCATGATATCTGCCAATTTCGTTTCGAAGTCTATCAGATCGTTCACGTCATTTTCTATGTCTACTAGTTCAGCTCCTAGTAACTGAACAGTACCTACAATAATTAAAAGATAATTTTAAGAGTAAATCACAAGTCCGTTTGTTATTAAGAAAAGTTGAATCAAAAATACCCGAGTGAGTCCGATGGTCATAGGAAGTATTACATATACACATCTAAACTTGAATATACCGGCCAGGCAAACAACTTGCCATAACAAGCGTATTAAGAAAAGAGTGATAGCGTTTCTTTTAATTTCTTTTCTACTAACCAGAGTGTAATCCAAATTAAATGTAGAAAAAATCAAGTGCGAGAGAGAGGGTTCAGAAAGATCCAACTGCCTGGAATAAGGCAGTTGAAACAGAATATTTAATTTTAACGAAACCTTAGGAATATGAAAGATCTTTACCTTAAGAAGATTAAAGATCTTCTGATAAAATAACCTCAACTGCCTAGAAGGAATCAGTAATTTCGTTCTTCTAGCCTGTTAAAATAGAAGATTTCATTTTAGCAAAATAAGAAGATCGGAGATCTGCTAAAATGACCCTAATTACCTGGAATAAATTATCAATTTCATTCTTCCAGGCAGTTGAAACAGAAAATTGAATTTAAAAAAATTCGTCTGAAGACTGTGGATCTCCTGACATAATGACCCCAATTGCCTGCAATAAATTATCAATTTCATTCTTCCAGGCAGTTTAAACAGAAAATTGAATTTCAACAAAACCTTCTGAAGACTGAAGATCTCCTGACATAATGACCCCAATTGCCTGGAATAAATTATCAACTTCATTCTTCCAGGCAGTTGAAACAGAAAATTGAAATTTAACAAAATCTTCTGAAGACTAAAGATCTCCTGACATAATGACCCCAATTGACTGGAATAAATTATCAATTTCATTCTTCCAGGCAGTTAATACAGAAAATTTAATTTCAAAAAATTCTTCTGAAGACTGCAGATCTCCTAATTTCATTCTTCCAGGCAGTTAAAACAAAAGATTTAATTAAAAAAAAACCTTATAAAGACTGAAGATTTCCTGACATAATGACCCCAACTGCCTGGAATAAATTATCAATTTCATTCTTCCAGGCAGTTAAAACAGAAGATTTAATTTCAAAAAAGCCTTATAAAGACTGAAGATCTCCTGACATAATGACTCCAATTGCCTGGAATAAATTATCAATTTCATTCTTCCAGGCAGTTGCAACAGAAAATTGAATTTCAACAAAATCTTCTGAAAACTGTGGATCTCCTGATTCTCTAATATAATGACTCCAATTGCCTGGAATAAATGATCAATTCCATTCTTCCAGGCAGTTGAAACAGACAATTGAATTTCAAAAAATTCTTCTGAAGACTGTAGATCTTCCGACATAATGACCCCAACTGCCTGGAATAAATTATCAATTTCATTCTTCCAGGTAGTTGCAACAGAAAATTGAATTTCAAAAAATTCTTCTGAAGTCTGTGGATCTCCTGATATAATGACCCCAATTGCCTGGAATAAATTATCATTTTCATTCTTCCAGGACATCGAAACAGAAGATAAAATTTCAACAAAACCTTAAGAAGACTAAAGATCTCCTGACATAATGACTCCAATTGCCTGGAATAAATGATCAATTTCATTCTTCCAGGCAGTTAAAACAGAAGATTTAATTTCAAGAAAACCTTATGAAAACTGAAGATCCTTTAATAAAAAGACCTCAATTGCCTGAAAGAAATGATCAATTTCATTCTTCCAGGCAGTTAAAACAGAAAATTGAATTTCAAAAAATTCTTCTGAAGACTGTGGATCTCCTGATATAATGACCCCAATTGCCTGGAATAAATTATCATTTTCATTCTTCCAGGACATCAAAACAGAAGATAAAATTTCAACAAAACCTTAAGAAGACTAAAGATCTCCTGACATAATGACTCCAATTGCCTGGAATAAATGATCAATTTCATTCTTCCAGGCAGTTAAAACAGAAGATTTAATTTCAAGAAAACCTTATGAAAACTGAAGATCCTTTAATAAAAAGACCTCAATTGCCTGAAAGAAATGATCAATTTCATTCTTCCAGGCAGTTAAAACAGAAAATTTAATTTCAAAAAATTCTACTGAAGACTAAAGATCTCCTGATATAATGACCCCAATTGCCTGGAATAAATGATCAATTTCATTCTTCCAGGCAGTTAAAACAGAAGATTTAATTTTAAAAAAACCTTATGAAGACTGAAGATCCTCTAATATAATGACTCCAATTGTCTGGAATGAATTATCAATTTCATTCTTCCAGGCAGTTAAAACAAAAGATTTAATTAAAAAAAAACCTTATAAAGACTGAAGGTCTCCTGACATAATGACCCCAACTGCCTGGAATAAATTATCAATTTCATTCTTCCTGGCAGTTGCAACAGAAAATTGAATTTCATAAAATTCTTCTGAAGACTGTGGATCTCCTGATATAATGACCCCAATTGCCTGGAATAAATGATCAATTTCATTCTTCCAGGCAGTTAAAACAGAAGATTTAATTTCAAAAAAGCCTTATAAAGACTGAAAGATCTTCAGTCTGACATAATGACTCCAATTGCCTGGAATAAATTATCAATTTCATTCTTCCAGGCAGTTGAAACAAAAAATTGATTTTCAACAAAATCTTCTGAAGACTGTAGATCTTCCGACATAATGACCCCAACTGCCTGGAATAAATTATCAATTTCATTCTTCCAGGTAGTTGCAACAGAAAATTGAATTTCAAAAAATTCTTCTGAAGACTGTGGATCTCCTGATATAATGACCCCAATTGCCTGGAATAAATTATCAATTTCCTTCTTCCAGGCGGTTGAAACAGAAAATTGAATTTCAACAAAACCTTCTGAAGCCTGTAGATCTTCTGACATAATGACCTCAATTGCCTGGAATAAATTATCAACTTTATTTTTCCAGGCAGTTGAAACTAAAAATTGAATTTCAACAAAAACTTCTGAAGTCTGAAGATCTCCTGACATAATGACCCCAATTGCCTGGAATAAATTATCAATTTCATTCTTCCAGGCAGTTTAAACAGAAAATTGAATTTCAAAAAAGCCTTATGAAGACTGAAGATCTCCTGACATAATGACTCCAATTGCCTGGAATAAATTATCAATTTCATTCTTCCAGATAGTTAAAACAAAAAATTGATTTTCAACAAAATCTTCTGAAGATTATAGATCTTCCGACATAATGACCCCAACTGCCTGGAATAAATTATCAATTTCATTCTTCCAAGCAGTTGAAGCAGAAAATTTAATTTCAAAAAAACCTTATGAAGACTAAAGATCTCCTGATATAATGACCCCAATTACCTGGAAGAAAATATCAATTGTGTCAATGTTTCTGAGAAGATCTGACCAATCAAAATGGATTTTAGACGTTTGTCAAGTCATGCGTCATTTGTCGTTTGTTGTTCTTGTCACTGAATGAACTAAGGTTATGTGGAACGTATTTTTAAAGCCCAAAGATGCTTTTTAACATTAACAAAAAGTTTACTTACCCATAATTAAGGTCCTATACGCACTGACGTATTTAATATTTTTGGGATCGGTAAAATATTCCCTGGTTGGCAGTCCTAACGTTGTCTGATCTATATGGACGATATATTGATTCGCGTTTTTCATATCGGGTCCAATCCACTGGGATATAAGCAGATCATTGTTTATCAGGCGAAGCCTGTAAAAAAGAGCAGTTTTTTAAGTTGGCTTTTTTATAATTTGGCGTTTTTTCTTTCTTCTTTTTTCTCATTGTTTAGCATAAACTCCGTCTATGTGTCGATATCGACATCATCTGCTCTCTTTTTAACATTCCTCATAAATTGATTGATTTGAATTTTTTTATAAGTTCATTTATCATAATAAGATTTCTTCGCAGTAAGTGCAATCACTGGAGTAGTTCGATCAGTTCTTATTCTTCTTCCTATCATTCTTCTTCTTCTTCCGCTTTGGTGGTTCTGTGTGAAAGATAAAGTAAAACATTCTCTTTGAGTTTCTCTGTACCAGCCTTAAGATATGTATGAATTATTATGGCACTTACAATGTTAATCATCTGCATATTTGCTCAATGTTCATCTACATTAAGATGTTATGAATTTATTGTTAAAGTTTTCCTTAATAATTCGATCGTTGATAAATTCAATGGATAGCGTCACTTGCATAGACCTTTTTAGTCTTCTTAAAGGTTTGGTGATTTTCCGTGGAATATGCAAGGTACGAAAGCAAAGTAAGAAGAGCAAAACGTACATTCATATGGCACCTATACTTCAAATCATCTGCATATTTGCTAACACAACTTGCTAAGCCAACAAGCTATGCCAACTTGCGTTAGCTAGTTATATCTGTGATACTATAGATCTATTGTTACAGTTGTCTTCAACAAATCATTTGATCGTTGATCAATTTAATAAAAAACCGTCACTCGCATAAATCTTTTCAGTTTTCTTGAAGCTTCGATGTTTCTGCCTGTAATATGCACGCTGCGTAGTAACCTAAGCAAAACGTACATTGATATGGCACCTAAAATCAATGCCTGCCTGCTTATGTGATGGTTTAAACTAACTTATTTGACCTCTTTAAATACTTTACCTAGCCAGCAAACGAAACAGATCGTATCTTCTTTCGGTCCAATTCTGGGACAACATCGGCCAGCCTCCAAGAAGCTCAATTACACTCAGTAAAGGCCGACTACTTTTTTTCAAAATCATTGCTTCATCCATACAGGAGGCGTAAAACAATTTGGCTTTCACTGAGGCATCCATGGTGTTATTAGGCACCACGCCGCTATGGAATAAGTAATCCAGACTAACGGGTTCTGTGTGATTGGACGGGGTTGCTAGCATTTCCGATCGGTCTTCCAGGATTTCCTTTAAGACGTGATCCAGATTTTCTCGAATGATCTCGAACGTATCAAATGAGGATCTGTCTGGCGGGATCTTGAAGTATTTTTTCCAGTTTCCACACGCATATCCGTAAAAGTCATTGCAAGGGTTTATTTTGTTGTTCATATATTTTTGCATGATCCTACCTTAAAATCAGTAAGTTTAATCTACACGTGAGTGAACTATCGGTTAACATACTTACTCTGTAACTCTCTTACTGCCTGTTTATTCAGATGACTATTCCAATAAAGCTCGTGTTCATCATTGCCACTGGAATATTGATTTTCAAAAGTACTATTCAAAATGTGCTCCTCAGGATTTGTTATGTTCACATTTACCACCAGTATTGTCTTATCGCCTTCAATATCATTGTCGTTAGTATCATTTTCTTGCTTAATGTCTGGCCTTATTGGAAGTAAAGTGGTCGAAGAGGTTGTGTTGTTCGAGAAGCTATCGTCACCCATAAATACATAATCACTAGTATCTATCGGATCTTGATTGATCAAGATTTTGTAGCAAAGTTCTGACTTGGGTCCATATATCTGGCAAATGATTCTCCTTTTTTCACGCACCTGCGGATTCTCGAAATATATCGCCATCTCTGGAAGGAAGACGGTCTTCGAATCACGAAGGATATCTCTGTGATCTTCATGGTCTAGAATTTCGGTTTTATCAAATTGGTCGTATGTTTTGACGTAGAGCTCTGTAGAGTGTTTTAGTATCAGGAGAATAAAGAGGGTTTGCAGTAGTGTTACGTGGAGTAGCATTTTGTAAAACGTATTTGGCATATGTTAACCATATTAAAGCTTAGGTTAAGTATTGTTTTTTTGGAGGTATTGTCAGAAAAAAACAGCAATGAACAGAATTATTTCCCTAATAGGATGGTAGTATTCCCTGGAAATCAGAGTATGATACCATTGGCTTCTGTTATCCAGCTTTTAGGAGATGGATGTTAGGTTACATATGTATCTTCACTGAGAATCTTCTGACTTACCTTTGAGCGTGTGAGGACAATAAAGAAGTTGAATCTGATGGAATGAAATTATTTGTTTATAGTGAAGCAATGTACACACAACCGCAATGTCTAGGGATAATTTAGAATTTTCTTAATTTTTTTTTTAATTTGTTAAAATTTTATTTACTTGCTATAAATATAAAAATATCTAGAATTTATCCTTATTTTAGACTGCTTAGACCACACTGTACAATTTTCTACTTAATTTATTTATCTCAAATAAATAAACAAATACACATATCGTTATTTATTGTCTTGAATTCTTTTACCAAAAAAAAGTGTTTGCGTTTTTTTGGAAAAAAGTTTGTTCATAGAGCTCAGTATAGTTCTTGCTAATCATGCAGCGCAGACATTTAACGAGAGAAGAAATGATACGAGCGGTGGGCCTTTTAGATGGTGGTATGACGCAAGCACAGGTTGCAGTGAACATGGGCACTACTCAAAGCGTAATTTCACGCTTATATGCACGGTATCGAGAAGAAGGCGATGTGGCGGAAAGGCATAGAGGTCGCTTACGTATTACAACCCCTCTACAGGACCGCTTTTTACACTTAAATGCTCGAAGACGCCCCACTGTAACAGCACCAGAATTGCAAATCATGCTACAGCAAGTGCATAACGTTGAGGTTTCAGCCGATACTGTACGCCGACGTTTGCATGAAAACAACCTACGTAGTCGTCGGCCTTTAAGGGTGCAACCGTTGTCCTGGGGTAATCGAGGAGTACGACTTTTGTGGGCGGAAGAACATTTGTTGTGGCAAAATGAAAGTTGGGCAAATGTGCTGTTCACTGATGAGTCTCGGTTTGGAATTTACCCCGACTCAAGAAGAGTTCGCATGTGGAGAGAGCCTGGAAACGCAAACCGCCTGTGCAATGCCCAGGAAGTGCATTCTTTTCGTGGCGGAACCATCATGGTTTGGGGAGGCATTAGTATTGGAGGAAGAACAGACCTCATTTTATTAGAAAACTTTTTAACTGGCAGATTATACGTGGATCAGATACTGGCACCTGTTGTTATTCCGTATGCAGCAGCAATTGGTCAAACCTTTGTTTACATGCACGACAATGCCAGACCACACACTTCAAGGGTTGCTAGAGAGTTTCTAGAAATGAATAATATCGATGTCTTACCATGGCCACCTCAATCCCCGGACCTAAACCCCATTGAACACATGTGGGATATGCTTCAAAGAAGAGTTCTTCGTATGGAAAGACCAAGAGACAATAGAAGAACTTTGTTTCTGACACTTCAAGAAGCCTGGAATGAGATACCCCAAGATGATATTGATCATTTAATTCTAAGCATGCCCAGACGATGTCAAGCAGTTGTGAACAGTCGTGGAGGTCATACAAGTTATTGAATATTGTTTTTGTTTATTTTTTGTTAATTTAAAATTAAGAATTAAATTTTTGTAAAACCTAGTTTCTCAACAACTTTAATTTTTTTGCATTTTTTTAGAAAAAATATAAATTATTTAAAATTTTTTGGGTTTTTTTATTACCTTATAAACTACTCTTAAACTTGCAAATAAATTTTAAAAAAAAGATCATATTAAAAAATATATATACAAATTTATTCAAAATATCCCTAGACATTGCGGTTGTGTGTATTTCTTTAAGTAGAACGACATGTAGAGCAAAAATTTTTGTCAAAAGTCCATTAAAATTGATCTAAGATCATTTTACAGTATCTTCATCTGCTTGAGAGATGGTTCTTTCAGTCATATATCGTCATTCATATCCAATCCATTTTTCCATTTATATATTCAATTACAAACACCTTAACAGGTAATTACATGTAAATGTTAAAAAAAACACAAATAATATGCAATAAACTTATAAATCAACATACCTAAATCAAACAAATATATTATCTAACTTATCCCCTTGTTCCTCTTATAACCTTATTTTTAAAACTATTAAAAGACTCTCCCATAAATAAGATCATACGAACTATAGTGCGTACTATACAATTTTATTAGTTGGTCTGTTACCCCTCTAAATCCATAATTGGTACGGTGAGATCGTTCATAGAAAAGGATCCATGGACGTGTAACCCTATTTGGGACTTTTAATAATATCCTATTTAAAATATAAGAACTATCTATTTAACCGTTAAGTAATTAAAAAAAAAAATAGATTCTGGCATTATTTTTTCTAATTTCCAAAGTTCGCAGCCCAACTGGCTGACATCTACCTAATGTTATAACAAATAGTTTCGTAAGGGAACCTACGTTTATAAAGTATAAATTTGCAAAAACTTATTTCGAACTCTTTCTATACGATTAATATGTATGTTATAAAATGAAAAAATTGAACTATTGTATAAACGTTTTATGGTGCTAATATCACTGATTTGATCACAATGTCTCCTAATAAAACCTGGCATTTTAAAACCCTTCATCGTGATGTTATCAACATGAGCATTAAAAGTCAATTGATGGTCAAAAATAACGCCTAAATCATTAAAAGTGTCTACACTTTCCAGCAAACATCCGCCTAATGTATACATTAAACTATAAGGAACTTTTTTCCGGTGAAAGGACATAACTTTACATTTTTTAACATTAAGGTTCAAAAAATTAAGGAACAGTCTTCATCACAGTCAATAGTTCGAAAAAATTTTTCAAAAAAACATTCACACTGTTTAAAAACAGATACAGCGTCATAAGAGGAAGAAAATTGACCCAAGATGTGATCCCTGAGGCACTCCAGAAATCACTCGAATTTCCCTTAAAGTTGCTCCCCTTAGCTTGACTTGTTGAGTACGACTATTCAAATATGAATCGATCCACTTCAGATATGATCCGTGTACTCCCAATGCTTCAAGTTTCTTTATCAACAGACCATGATAGATACACTGTCGAATGCTTTTTGTAAATCGGTGTAAACAACATCAATCTGATAACCTTTTTCGATACTTTCACTTAAAAAATCCTGAAAATCCGCTTGGTTTGTCGCCGTTGATCTACTTTTGTAAAAGCCATGTCGTTTCGGAGAAATACAGGATTTGAATGTGTTAAATATTTCACCAGTCAAAATTGATTCAAATATTTTGGAGAAAACTGAAAGCAAAGAAACACCCCTATAATTTCCAATCTCAGTTTTGTGTCCATTTTTAAAAACGGGGAATAGAACTGACAGCTTCCAATACGTGGGAAATGAAGGTAAATCAAATGACCTCCGAAAAATTAACCGAAGAGGCTCAACCGACACAGATGAACAGTTTTTGATAAACACTGATGAGATTCATTCAACTGAACATCGATATTATTTTATTGTTTTGCCCTAAAATAATTCCCTATATCACACAAATTATTAATTGTAGCATCTTAAGTTCCTTTTTTTCCCACAGAATGGAAACTCGCATTTCTTGTACCAATTCCGAAAAACTCATCTCCTGTAGAATTTAAAGATCTTCGGTCACATTTTCAAAAGTTTTGGATTCTCAAATACGTAGTCATCTTCAAAAATTTGCGATATTACCTGCAAAACAATCTGGCTTCCGATCAGGCTTTTTATGCGCCACAGCAATGGCCGCAGTGCCGGACGACATAATAAATTGTAGTAACACACCATCAGGTACCATGGCACTTTTAGAACTTCTCCCATATATGTCACCTACTGTGCTCGGCAACAACAGAATGTAAACCAATAAAAATAAAAAAATTAAAATTGAAAACAATAGTAATAAATAGAGGGTTTTTGATATGTTATCAAACCCTGAGGCGTGTGCCTGTGTACCAATTTTAAACCTTTGTAAGTGTACCTATTTTTTTTTTCTGTGTCTGTTTGTCTTTTGTTCGGAACTATTTCCTTTTAGTACCCCCTGATGATGGACACCACTGTGTCCGAAACATGTAGGGAATTTCAAGCTAACTAAATATTTAATAAATAAGTGGAGGGAGACTGAAGGATTTTCATTTTACCTTAACCTACGACTCCACTGCAAGTATGGACTATTTCTTCACTATAAACTTATTAAATTAAAATTTTTGGTTAAACTTTACGTACTTAATCTTGCTATCAACTATCCTGAATTTCTAACTTAATAAAACTAAATCCAAAAATCCCGAATATTAAAGTTTTAAATACAAATACATTTTAAGGCCGGACCTGTGCAACTTTTGACGCCTGAGTGGCTGTGACTGAGTCAGGCGTCTAACAAAATAGTACGTGGGCGCATGTAGTCAAATTTTACGAATCAAATGTATAAATTAGAATATTACTTTATGACTCTTTCCACATAAAATTTTGCGATTTAAACATGCATGTCATGTGACAATACAAGCAACACTGGCACACGGGCTATTCGCGGCACATCAAAGATTCTAATAGATCTTTGAACTGAACTATACTAAGATCCTTAGATCAAAGGAAAGCTTCCATTCTTGTACTGCTGCACTATACGAAGGCATTTGATCTTATCAATCATAAAATTTTAGTTTCTATTCTTCATTTTTTTGGTTTTTCCGACAATTCATGTAATCTAATTTTCTCGTATCTTTCAGGTAGAACACAGCAAGTCAAACTTAATAATAGCCTTTCTTTATCACTTCCGGTTGAGCAAGGCGTTTCTCAGGGTAGTATTTTAGGACCCCTTTTATATACTTTATATACTGCAAGCTTTTACTCTTGTCTAAATGTTTGTGATTATCACTTATACGCAGACGATACGCACCACTATATTTCTTTTAAAAAATCTGAGTATGCTAATGCAATTAAAAATCTTAATTCAGATTTGCAAAATATTTATTTAAAATCTAAGGAGCATGCTCTAAAAATGAAGTCAGCTTTTTTGATCATTGGTGAGGAGTATCTTCCATATAGTAACCATAGTATATCTATTGGTGGCAATACGATTCCTTCTAAGACAAGTTGCAAAAGTTTAGGTATTTTATTAGATAAAAAGCTGAGATACAAAGATCACATTTCATTATTATTAAAGAAAGCCTATGGATCATTAAATTATTTATGGACAAAGACTTTGCTTAAGTAAAAAAATAAAAACCATGCTTTGCGAGTCTCTAGTCTTATCTCATTTTAATTTTTGTAGCCCATGTTTAGATTATGCTGATCGAAACAGAGTATAAAAGGTTCAGAATAGCTACCGGAGGTTAATCTTTAAAATTTCTCGTCCAAACCCGATTTCACATAAGCTTACAGAAATTAGGTGGCTAAATATGCAGAACAGGTTTATTTTACAAAAAAAATGCTTCTTCTATAAAATCCTAAAGGAGAAAATTCCAGAGTATCTTTTTGAAAGACTAACATTTCGAACCGACATTCACAATTTAAATTTAAGACAAAGAAACACCGTAACTATACCAAGACATAGGAAAAAATTATTTAAAAGGTCTTTTACTTACAATGTGGCTGTGGCTATGGATAATGTTGTCGACTATTCGTTTTCCTTTGATTGGTATAGGAAAAGCACGTGGAATATATTGTTTTCAAGTCAGACTCAGCGAGTATGATCTACATGATATTAACATTTTAAGTTTATTAAGTACAATTTTTATTATTATTATTATTATTATTATTATTATTATTATTCCATCAGGTCCTGATCCTTTATTGGCATCCAATGAGTTAAGTTTGTCTAGTATTTCTTCACTGGTAAAAATATAATGTGAAAGAATAGACACCAGATTTTCTGAAGCAGAGGTAGAAAAATCCGAATAGCAGGATTCAAAATGGTCTGCAAAAGTCTCAGATACTTCCTCGGGAGTCCCCATAGTCATCCCCATGTATTCCATAGATTTTGGTATTCCTTTATCTTTACGCAGATTATTAACATAGGACCAAAAATACTTCATATTATCTGGTATCATTTGTTCTGTATTAGTGACAAAGATAAAGTAACACAAATCTAAGAGGTACTTTGTCTCTAATCTAACCGCAGAATAATTATCGTAGTCCCGTTGTAGACCTGACCTTTTATATTTTCTATGAAGCCCGTTCTTATAAGCAATTTGTTTTTCAATTCTTGACTGTACCATAATGAAAACTTTTCGTGCTCAATAGTCTTGCTGGACCTCCAGTTCTCTTCTTCTCACATCCTCGTCTTCTGGTTCTATATTCGGATTTATCAAACGTGATTGCTGTATAGATTGTCAGTCTAACTTTCACTCTGTATTGATCAGAAAATACTCAAACAAGGCATTTAGAAAAGAAAGAAAACAGTAGAGGAAAGAGTAAAAAAAGACCATCGGAAATGCAGAAGACGATAATGTAAATGATGTAAATAATTGGAAAGTTCAATTGCAGCAATGAAGGCAAAATTGAAGATACAAATGAAGGAAAGTGAAAATGTACAATAATCAGATTAACTTCTATTACTTCTTCTATTATCATTGTTTCCTCACGAAGTTTTCTGGTCTAAAGTTCCTGAGTTGGCTCTATAGTTTGGTCAAATAACTTATAACTAAATCTTCAGTTTTCAAGTATGGTTAAGCTACATTTCATAGGTTTTTGCAGTGGTTATTTATTTAACGACGAGATGTACTTTTTTAATATTTAAAGAAAGAATAAGTACGGTTTGCGTATTCAAGGAAAGCTTTAAAACTAAGAAAACTTGATCAGAATGGATGGATAGTATAACGTAACATCTGGCCACACATAGTTTTCTATTCCATTACAATTTAAAGTGGCGGCATCTATGAGAAATGCTCTATTCACAAATTAAGGTCACTCAAACAAATAATGTGTCCAGTTCTCAACTTTATACAGTGGCACCTTCTAACAGTCAAGTTTTAAAACATGAATTAAGGTTTTTGGAGTCGTTTTAGATTGCGTAAACTGTAAGATAAATTTAAGAAATGTAAAATTAAGAAAAACATAAAAAGTTCAACGATAGAATAGTTTAGCGTACGATCAGGCCACGCACTAATCAAGTCCATTACGATTTAAAGAGAATTTTCCAATAATCTGCTTATGATCCAATATTCTGAGTGTAAAAATATTAAATCTCGCCCCTAATTTGAAATAAGTAAGAATCTGTGGTGCCATCTATGAGAAATGCTCTATTCATTAATTAAGGTCACTCGAACAAATAAGGTGTCCATTTTTTACGTTTATATTGCTGCGTCCATCTAACACTATTTAAATTATGGCAAATAATTCGACGAGCAAAAATATCGACCCTGTACCTAAATAATTTTATCAACCTTGATGCTTACTTGCAGATTATATCACAACTTCTACAATATACTTAGAAAATCTTTAGTTTAACTCAAATTTCACGTCACTATATCTTGTGTATTACTGCAACTGCTTTACTACTAATGTGCACATTTCTAAGCCGTTAGTACGGAATTTTGATGAAACAAATTATTTGGATAGTCACTGACTTGAACCTCAGACACCCAGTATATGCTCGCCATATATTTTTCAATGATTAACTCTTAGAAATGGCATTTGCTTCTGGTGTTCTGGGGTTTTCTAGCTCTATACCTTGTACAGATTTTGCTTAATCTTCACAAACGTGCTCTAAGTAATCCTTTCGACCATTATTTGGATATTTAGGTATACATACCATCTTCTCCTTCAATATACAAGAAGTGTCCTGCCACGAGTTAAACTCTTCAAACGATAGCTCAAACCCAAGAATCTGAACCCAAGTCATGTGTCAACAATGTCAAATTTGACAAATGAATTTTGCTCTTATTGGTCGCCGCGACTTTGATTAAGTCGAACGACAGGTCAGCTTGATGGAAACTGGTATATTCACCTCAATTGCGTCCGTAAGCCCTTGCTTAAGCGCCAAACGTTTGGTGAAACATTAAAACTACTGATCAACGTTGGTTTTAGATTGGCTTTGAACCAATATTACCCCTTAAGCTGCAAAGAATCTCTTATTTATTAAGTTGTGCTTTTAGATTCCTCTTTGAAGCTTGATCCTGAAATGCCTTCTTGAAACAGAAGTTGTCCCAAGAAGGCATTTCAGATTCACTTGAGAAAGAAGAAGAAAAAACTGTCTATGATGAACACGGTGACACCAACTCCTTAACTTTGGAAGAGGTATGCGGCAAATCTAAGGCCTCAATCCTAATAATTCTAACAGATTTTCCGTTTACTAAATCTTATTCACTAAGAGATATTCGAATTCTTTTTGTGAGGAAAATACTTTTTTTATAAGCAGATGATAATAGTTGGCTTAACAAGAGCAGTATCAAAAAAGCAATGAAGGATTTTGGTAAAAATAGAGAAGAACATCCTATTGAAGAGAAGACAAAGAAGAAATCATCAGAAAATGAAGCTTCTAACAATGATGAAGATAGACGATGTTGATTGGATGATTTAACACCAAGAGGGACGAAAACCCAAGCAGATAAATAAAAGCAGAAACTTCCACTTATTTATACTTTAATATGTATATTTATAAATGAAATCGATAATTTTAACGCATAATAGGTTAATTATTGATCTACTGGTTTTCTAACGTATGCGTTTTTTGTTTCTAGAATCGACGGCAACCAAGGAAGAAATCATATCAGACGAGGAGTCGGACAACGATTCAAACACGACAAGTGCCACGACAATATCGGAAGCTCCCAAGTATCGAGCCAGGGTGTCCTCGTTTTCCGTAACGAAACAAAATCACTATGGAAGTTTTTATTTGAGGATGGGAGCAGTTGGTAATACAATAGATATTAAGTGCATTATTAGTCGAATCAGTAAAGTGCTTTCTGTAATTGATGTTCAGTGATAAAAGAGAGAGAAAAGATTCGTATAGTTAACGTTGCTCAGTTTTCACTAACTCTTTGTTGAATTCACTCTTAGTGGCTCATCCAACCTTCTTTACTCTTAAGTCAATACATTTTCAGCATTTGGAATTGGCAGTATGATCTACTCAGGTCTAGAATTTGGCCAATACTTTGAAGTAGAAAGAAATACGAAGTGCCATAACGTCTTGCTCGCTTTAACTCCAGCTACAAGGATGGCATTTATATTTATACAAATGTACTTTATATTTTTAAATAATGAGGTAATATAACTCATTTAAGACTTCATATATTTTTAATATTAAATTTTATTTTTTAGCAAATGCGCGTGTATAAACATAAGGTGGCAGCTCGTTTCGGTCTAATGCATATGATTGGAACGAATTTATCCGTTTGGCTGAACGTACTCGTTCAGGAAACTAAGCATGAAATATTGACTTTTTATAATCCAGAGAATAATTCTTTGAGGATATCGCATAGGATACCTTATAAAGGAAACGTGCTTGGGTAAGTGTTAATGCTTATTTACAAAAATACTGGAAATTGAAATTCAGAATTGAGATCATACAGGCGCATAATTTCGTTCAGGTTTGATTCTTGACTTGAAACTTGACTAACCCTTTTGAAAATTGAACTCAAGATCAGCACATCCATTGCCACAGTTTTTGACGAGTATTTTTACTCAACGTTTTAATTTCACTACAAAGAAAGTTAAAAAAGTTAGGATAGGTTGTCAAGATCACCAAATATCATTTGTTTTTAATAAAATATTCGCGTGGTGGGATAAAATGAGAATATTTGCCTAAACAGGTAGTATCTATTATACATAATTATACTATCAGTAGGTAGTAAAAAACGGTTTAAAAAATATTCCTCAAGGGTTTGGATGTAGTAACATATTTTTTTCGTGAGTGAAATTAAAGCATATCTCAGCAAAGATATTTAAGGTTATAACCAGTAAATAATTATTTATAAATTAACGCAGTAGATTTGGATGCCATAACATTTTTTCACTGCAGTTATTTTAAATGCTAATCAACATGCAGTCCATTAAGAAAATTTTTTTTTCTTAATTTAGACAGGAAAATATATTTGTCTTGTTGGTGATTTTTAACAGTTATGCCAACCAGAAAAAATATAGAATTTTCCTATCGACTTGGATACAATAATAACACTTTTATTTTGGCAATGATTTTTCAGGGTTAAAAAATCAAAAAAACTTACTATAAAATTTTAACAATCTTAAATTGCCGCGAAAACAATTGTTAGTCTGCCTAAGAAGAAGGGACAAGCTTGTGCGGTAAAAACACACATCATTGGTGGACAATCTCTCCTTCAAAAAAATAATTTGCTTCTGCATAAAACTAAATTAAACAGATAATTTTCGTTTAATAATTTATCATTTACCGCTAGTCTAATAAAGCGATCAGTGTCAAGAAACAATGTAAGCTGAGTGCTTGAAAAAAAACTAATCTGGGTACCGAAGAAATTCACTAGAAACATTTATGGATGCACCAGTAACCGAACCACGAGATAGGCGGACTTTTATTATTTTTTAAACTAGCTCCATATTTATTTGAGATGATGTTTATTATATACGAGGGTGCTTATATAGAGATGTCGGTAGTAGTTTGAAAAATATCAGTGTATTAGGAAGTATACAATCTATAAAGCATATGTTTCAAGTTTGAAGACGCCACCTTGTTTAGTATTTTTTTGGCAGCCATCAATAGTGAACGTTTTCAGTGAATTTGTGAAAATGGAGAAAATTGGTCATCGTTATGTGATACAATACTTTTATTTGAAAGGCTTCAGCTCAACCAATATAAAAGCTGAACTGGATTCTACTCTGGGTGAGTCTGCTCCTTCGTTAACAACAGTAAAATATTGGGTAGCAGAGTTTAAACGAGGCCGTACGACCTGCCAAGACGACCAAATGAGCTGACGGCTCCAGAAATTTTAAAGAAAATTCACAAAATGGTACTGGATGATCGTCGACTGAAAGTGCGCGAGCTTGCTGACATAGTAGGCATTTCAAAAAGTGCGGTCCATCGCATATTAACTGAAAATGTTGACATGAGAAAGCTGTGTGCAAGATGGGTGCCGCGTTTGCTCACACTCGAGCAAAAACAGTGTCGTGAAGATGTTTTAATTGAGTGTTTAGCAAAAATTAATAGCAACAAAGCAGAATTTTTGCGTCGTTTCATAACCATGGATGAAACATGGGTCCATCACTTCACACCTGAGACAAAAAAACAATCAAAATAATGGACTCAAAAGGGAGAACCGGCTCCAAAGAAGGCGAAAATCGTTTCATCTGCTGGCGTCGGTTTTTTGGGATGCGCGAGGGATAATTTTCATTGACTACCTTGAAAAAGGTAAAACTATTAACGGCGAGTATTATGCGAACTTATTGCAACGTTTGAGCGAAGAAATCAAGCAAAAACGGCCGCATTTGGTTAAGAAAAAAGTGTTGTTTCATCAAGACAATGCACCAGCTCACAAATCCCTTATTGCAATAGCCAAAATTAACGAATTAAAGTTTGAATTGCTACCTCATGCACCCTATTCGCCAGATTTAGCCCCCTCAGATGATTTTCTGTTTCTAAACTTAAAAAACTGGCTCAGTGGTCAAAGATTTTCCAACGATGAAGGAGTGATGTCTGCAGTTAATGGCTATTTCGAGGCGCAAGATAGTTCTTATTATAAAAAGGGTATCGAACTTTAAAAAATCGCTGGGAAAAGTGTATAGAGCTGAAAGGAGATTATGTTGAAAAATAAATTAATTTTTTTTCAAAATTTTCGTGTTTTCTTTCTTGGGTCGGGTACTTCTGGGACTAGAGCACCTCAAGATGTCAACAATGCTTTTGTTACAGTTTCACAAACATTAAATTTGTAATAAATTATACTCTAATCTAGACTTTTGGCTACAACTAGTGTCGAATTAAGTTTGGAGTCGGGAATTAAGAAATTTATAGACTAATGAGCAGCATGCATTTGAAGTATGCCGAATTTATCCAATCAATGATGACTTACACTAAAAATGGGATAAGGAACAACAACTACAATAAAATTCCATTATATTGGACGCCTTAGACCAAGTTCTCGAAATAATTCACCAAAGATGTCGATGTTGGTGTGATAGCAAACAGATTTGTACCTGAGGGATTTCTCTTTTTATTATTAGGATTAGCAGGAAGAAGTAAAATATTTAAAAGGCAGACCAGTGACCACTAGGATGAATATAAATATGGAGACTCTAACTGGGAAGGTTTTTTCTTTTAATTTATCCATTGATTATTGTTTCGAGTTAATTAATTAAGGTTAGAAAAACAAATTAAAAAAATTTACCAAGGCCAAACTGTAGCAAATAAGGACGCTGCTTCAACACAGTGAAATCAAGGGACTATTTATGATACAAAAATTACGTAACGTAAAATTATGTAATAACGTGAAAAAATGCAATTAATTAAATAATAGTGCAAAAAAAGAAAGTACTCGATTTACTTTTAGTAGTAGTAATAACCGGTCACAGAAACATCCCCATCAGACCTCCTCTATCAGAAAATACACGTGTCCCAAAATATACCGACAAACTTTAAGGGATGGTAGGGGACATCAAACCAAATATTTTTTGTCTAGTAAACTTATATCCGAAAATGAGCCGTTTAGAGCAGAAAAACTGGTTTTGATACTATTATTTTGCTCATTAACTGAATCTCTACTTGCAGTGGAGTTTAATCAATATTTTGCTTTTTAATAAATGAATTATTGTTTACAACCGTTACTTAAAATATCGAGCATTTGCTTCAACGCACAGATTTCACCATTGGGTCACTGAGCCGCGAACTCTTTGGAACATTTCAAGAATAACTTCTACATGGGTACAGACGGTCATTATCCTTGCCTCATTAGGAACAGGTGTTTCATGGTCCAATCTTTTCAGATAACCCCAACGAAAAAAATAAAGGGGGTTTAGATCAGGAAAACGCGCGGGCCAGACAACGAGACCTCCTCAATCAATCAATGCTTTATTGTCAAGAAATTGTTACAATTTGTAGACAAAGCTGTAAAACAAAAAAGACACAAAGATGGAAACAAAACACAATTAAAAAAAAAGAAAAACAAAACAAAATTTTAAAAAAATATAAATAAATAAATAGAATAGATTATCTACAACATATACAGATTAATACAATTTAGAAATTGTAAGTAGTCAAATATAGTATTATAAAATATACAATTTAATGTATACGTCGTACATAATGTATGCCTCTTCCAATACGTCGTTGGGGAAATCGCTGATCTAAATACGAGTATACGTTTTCACCAAAAAGTGGAGGTGCCCCGGCTGTTTCTAGTGTGAAAACAATATTATTTCAAAATCAGGCTCGTTACGATTCAAAAGCCATTGTTAAAAAGCCAATCGGTGAGGATAATCTTCAGGATTTAAAGGTTGTATACGTTGTAAATGTAAAGGGTACAAAAGCTGTTTCTCGAGAATTCGATGTACTGAATGTCTTAACGATCCTAATTGCACGAACGCTTGTAGATTGGTTATCTTCCACACGATGTAATATTTCTTCTTTAACCTAAGCTGTACGAGCTGTTCTTAAGCGACTAGCTCCATCAGGAAGTGTTCCAGTTTCTCCAAGATGACGATGGATAGAAGAAAAGGTTGTATTATGAGATATTATGAGGAGCCTATAATTTGAATATTTATCATCATAAAAGCAAGCTGTTTTTCTTCAATTGCACAGAGCAGCATATCGGCAAGTCCGTCAAATAAGAAATGCCATTTTAATGCAAGGTACTATGCGCATTAACTGAATTCTCATTTATTACGGAAAATATTGGTACCAAAAGCAGTTTTTTGGTCTAGACCCTAAACGGCTCAGTTGTGGACATATGTTTTTGGGACAAAAAATATGTATTTTGATGTCTCCCATATATTTTTGGGACACCGTGTATACAGGGTGGTTCAAAATTGAAGATTTCAAGGGCGTATTTACCAGCTAAAAATAAGAACTTTTTTTCATATAAACGTATTTGCTAACTCGCTTCGTTTTCTAGATGCAGAGTGTAAAAGTTTTTTAATAAAATCGGTTTTTTATCAATTATTCAAAATCCTTTCAGCCGATTTAAATGAAATTTGGCAGGCGCTTATTCGTCGTCATAAAGGCCCTCCTTTGGTGGGAATAAAATAAATTTATTAATTCCAGTGGCGTTTCAGGGGGCTACCTACTTGATACTTATAGGTAAAATTATGATACGCCATCGCTTTTTTGACAATTTAATTTTTTTTTTTGATTAAGCAGTCAATAATGTAACTTTCTTGCCTCTTGAGCCTTAGTCGTATCTAGCTTTGTTTCCAGGTAAAAAATTAAAATCTGTGCCTGACCCTATTAAAAGAAATATTAAATTCCCATCGATTATTGAGATTCATTTAATTTCTTTTCAAAATTTACATACAACAGCAGATTTTCATAATAAAAAAAAAATTTTAATAAAAAACTTTTACACTTTGTATCTAAAAAACGAAACAAGTAGTAAGGACATACGTTTTTATGAAAAAAAACTTCTTATTTTTGGCTTGTAATTACGCCCTTGAAATCTTTGCACTCAATCACCCTGTATATAATTACTTAGCGCTTGATTGATTTTACTACACTACTGGTTCGATCGGTACTACCCACCGGTTCCGTCGTCAAATTTTGATTCAAATAGCTTACTCCTCTTACCCCGGAGGGTCCATAAGATGAAGTAGGATGCAAGGTTTATGAAAAGAGCATGGAAGTAAGAGAGTAAGAAAATTTAAGATGGGTCGAGTTAAAATGTGAATAATGTACCAAAAAAAAACGCATGTGTTATACCAGGCGGACCATTATATGCAAAATAAGTAAAAGTAAAGTAAATGATGTGTAAATTATTATAACAGAATAAAATAAAAATAAATTAATTATCATCAAATTTCAAGTTAAACTTTTTGTATGCTCTTTTAACGATTTCCGCAAAAAAAGTGTGTAGGTAATTTTTCGTCACAGATTTGACAGATTTACTGTACTAGAGGTAAATGCCAGGTTGGTATGAGCCAGTTACATAAAGGTCGAATGATGATGCTGAAAATTCGGACAGTTTAGATGTAAATAACTATTAAAAAAATGATCTTGCCCTACATAAAATGACAAATTTATCTCTGTTTTATTTAGAATCATTTTCTAGAACTGGCCAGTGATTTCCATCGAGTAGCCCTTATATATTCATTCCTATCTTTGATTTGTTTTACCAAAAAAAGCACTGATCATTTTTCTTCTTTGTTCCAGTCTTCCATTAGTCACCAGCGAACATCCCCCGGAGGCACACGGTCATCACATCGTAGCGAGGGGACTTAAGGGTCCTCATCACCTCTACGAATGCCGACGCACGAACATAATTGGGTCCTTAGTACAAGACGCCTCGCCCTTTTTGTTTCCCTGCACGATCGAGTACAGTTTAATATGCGCCGCCATTCTCTACGTCATGTGGAGGAGCATATCGAAGCTACCAAACTCCGGAAGTCAAAGTTTAAAAACCCGAACGGACCTAAGTGCTTACAAGAAAAGTCCCCATCATTATTCCGTGGACTGTGCGAGGGCGCACAAAGGGTTATTCGTCGGCATTTTACTGCTGGTCCTAACGATTATCTCATTAATTTTATTTTTCGTGTTGATTTCACGTTCCGAGTTCGTCGGTCTTGCGGTGATCGAGGTGAACATTTGCGAGTTGACTTTGTACGGTTTAACCACGTTTGCGTCGGTCATAGGCATGTGGCAAGTCCGACAACTGAAGTACGACGGCACCAAGAATCTACAGCTCGATAATATTTTATTGGTTGGTGCACAGACTGGCATGTACATTTACAGCACCTTCACAATCATCGGAGGTCAGTTCACTATTCAAAAAAACACCGTCTTAGTCTTAGTCACGGCTGTAGCTTCGCTGCTACAGACCACTTGCCAAACGATTTTTATACTGGATGCCTCCAGGCGGAGCTGCGCCACTCCGGATCAAATCAGGAAAAAACCCGGCAGGGAAATCGTCACGTTTTTACTTGTGACCAACTTGGCCATGTGGGCTATCAACACGCTGGAGAAGTCCAGAGCCGAATCGCATCCCATACAGCTCCATTTTTATGGACTTTGGGCTTGGACCATCATAACTCACGTGTCTATGCCATTGGCGATCTTTTATCGGTTTCATTCTACCGTTTGTTTGTGTGAGATTTGGAAGAGGGCCTATAAAATGAAACCTACTTATATGTAGTCCAAGTAGAACTGACAAGGATGACCTTAAAATGGTCACTACAGTCTACACAAACGACTGGCCAATTTCTTTCTTGAGAGAGAACAGCGTGCTTCCCCGTTTCCTCCTTTCTTTGGAGAAACGCTATTGCTGTAACTATAGATTCGTTACAGTGAACTAATTTATTGATCTCCGCACTCCTAATCTGAGTTGGCCCGACCTGTGTACAGCCCATTCACAATCTTTGATCCCTATAAGAAACATCTTGTAACTTGGAAAGCGCTGAGAACTTTAATGCAGGTTTTTTTGATAATATAATAAATATCTTGGAAAGAAAAATTAACCGTAAATGTCGACTCTTGGACGTTCCAGTTACATAACAATGAGACTAATGCGAGGGACGTCCTTTTACATCAAGTCTGCGGGATGAACCAGGGACGTACCACAAATGGGATCATCCCAAATTCACATAGACGTCCTGTGGTTAGTACTATAAACGTACTGGGAACTTATTGACTGTCCAGGTGTATATAAGACACTAATATTTGTGTTTTTCGAGCATTTATATAGGAAATAAAAGATGTGGTAACAGAACTATACAAAGGGATGTATATTTTAGAAAAAGACACTTTTATTTCCATAATAACAATAATAATTTGTATTTACCATTTCAGCCTTTCAGGGGCTTCGCAAAACCATAACTCAATACATTTTCGTGCAACTTGTATTTTTTTGGGACAAGCGTTAATCCTCCTAAAATTAAAAATATCACTTAGTACAATAATAATTAGGATGGTCATAAGGTGTTATAACAAAAGGCTCCTGTAGTATACAAGTGACTTCAACAGATACCGTTGACGTATCACCTTTATGTCATTAAAATTTAAGAGAATTTCTGCATTTTAACCATTTACTATTGGTAAGTTTTAACTGAAATTTGCAGGAGGTACATTTAAGTCTGAACTTTAAATCTAAATATTTTGCTTGATATTTCAAATGTTGTTGATCCTATGGATTTTTTTTAAATTAAAAATTAAACTGGATTAAATTGCCTTCAAAAAACTCTTATACAACTTTTACGTAATATCAACATAGTTCAAGATATCTTGGAAGGAAATTTGTAGGAGGTACATTTAAGTCTGAACTTTGAACCTGAATATTTTGCTCGATATCTCAATTGTTGTTAATTTTAAGTTTTTTTTTTTAATTAAGAATTAAACTGGATTAAATTTCCTTCAAAAAACTCTTATACAACTTTTACGTAATATCAACATAGTTCAAGATATCTTGGAAGGAAATTTGCAGGAGGTACATTTAAGTCTGAACTTTGAACCTGAATATTTTGCTTGATATCTTAAATGTTGTTGATCTTATGGATTTTTTTTTAAATTAAAAATTAAACTGGATTAAATTTTCTTTAAAAAACTCTTATACAACGTTTACGTAATATCAACATAGTTCAAGATATCTTGGAACGAAATTTGCAGGAGGTACATTTAAGTCTGAACTTTGAACCTGAATATTTTGCTCGATATCTCAATTGTTGTTAATTTTAAGTTTTTTTTTTTTAATTAAGAATTAAACTGGATTAAATTTCCTTCAAAAAACTCTTATACAACTTTTACGTAATATCAACATAGTTCAAGATATCTTGGAAGGAAATTTGCAGGAGGTACATTTAAGTCTGAACTTTGAACCTGAATATTTTGCTTGATATCTTAAATGTTGTTGATCTTATGGATTTTTTTTTAAATTAAAAATTAAACTGGATTAAATTTTCTTTAAAAAACTCTTATACAACGTTTACGTAATATCAACATAGTTCAAGATATCTTGGAACGAAATTTGCAGGAGGTACATTTAAGTCTGAACTTTGAACCTGAATATTTTGCTCGATATCTCAATTGTTGTTAATTTTAAGTTTTTTTTTTTAATTAAGAATTAAACTGGATTAAATTTCCTTCAAAAAACTCTTATACAACTTTTACGTAATATCAACATAGTTCAAGATATCTTGGAAGGAAATTTGCAGGAGGTACATTTAAGTCTGAACTTTGAACCTGAATATTTTGCTTGATATCTCAAATGTTGTTAATCTTATGATTTTTTTTTATTAAGAATTAAACTGGAATAAATTTCCTTCAAAAAACTCTTATACAACTTTTACGTAATATCAACGTAGTTCAAGATATCTTGGAACGAAATTTGCAGGAGGTACATTTAAGTCTGAACTTTGAACCTGAATATTTTGCTTGATATCTCAAATGTTGTTAATCTTATGATTTTTTTTTATTAAGAATTAAACTGGAATAAATTTCCTTCAAAAAACTCTTATACAACTTTTACGTAATATCAACGTAGTTCAAGATATCTTGGAACGAAATTTGCAGGAGGTACATTTAAGTCTGAACTTTGAACCTGAATATTTTGCACAAACTTTTAAGCATTCGAATCATTTCTTACCCTTTTTGCATTTAATAAATTTAAATTCATAATCATGCTTAAATTGCTCTAAATTACTATTGCATCTTTAGGCACTTTAAATATTATTCAGGTACTAACCTTCTTTTAGCACTATACTATAGCAGCGTAGAATCAAACCACTAAACATAAAAGTATAGTCGATAGGGATTAAACGTCCAAAATCCAAAAATTAAATAAAAAAATCAAAAAAGTCACAATAACGCAATGAACTGAACCACGATATACAAAAACTGTGTTACTGTTTGTTTAACTGAGAGAATTGTCGACAACAGCGACATCTCCATGTCGTGGAATAGAACTAAACGGAAACGGGGTTTGACGGTTACTCCAGAATAAGGCGCCAAATTTGAATTTTATTTTATGGCAAAATATGGAGGTTCTGTAATTAGAATAAATGATATTTATTTATTTGAACAAATCGAATCCCAATAATTCCTAACTACTTCTATATAGTCTTGCAATTTTTTTAATAAAAAATTATAAATTGTTAGAAAAGTCATATGTACATTCGCGATTACTGCTTAACTAACACTCGATATAAACATAAATATCCAAGAGCCATGCCACGAATATCCTAAATCTGACAATGCCACCCAGAACGTCCAATAGATGTCTCACGGTGTTTTTTTGTGACCCATATAGTACGTCTCCAGAATAATAGGTGTTAAAATACATAAAATACACACTAAACTTAAATTAATTGAATACATATGACCACGTGCTATAGGACAGATACTCTCTCGGTACCAGACAAGGGTGGGGATGCTACGAAGTTAAATTACAGGTCTTAATAGTTTATGATAGTTCGTTACACACAAATATAATTTTCAAAATATAATGTATGTACATTTGAGATGCTAAACACCTTTTTTGCTCAAATATTTAAAGTCTTATTGTAATATACCGTATTCATTTGTGCGTATTTATTAAAAATAATGTTTATGCTCTCTTTTGGGTCTATTAAATTAGGTATATGAATCGTATACAGAATAGATATCTTGCATTTCCAATGAAGGAACATTTTCGCTTTAGTTGGCGAGTATATGGACCCTTATTTTTAAGTTCTAGCTGATAGATCATTGTCCTTGTCATACATGTGCAATATATAATAAAAAGAGAACAACAAACTTATATACAATATGTATATATGCAAGTTTCCTATATTATAGTAACTTCGATATCCTTCAAGCAAATATATGCCATTATTATCTACAAACACTATTATAATAACAATCATACAAGTATTTTAGGATATATGGAATATTCCAATATTTATTAATGAAAAAAAAAACCCAACTAGATTAAAGTATTTTTTACATTTTTATACGCTTTTTTATAACTTTACTAGATTAAGGAATCATCAAATAATATAGGTATAGACACATAGTACAAATAGTTAATATTTAGTTGTTTTATGGCAAATTGAAAAGTACCTACTTTATAGAACAATATGTTTTTTCTGGTTGGTTGTACTAACTAACAAATTTTATGCTACTAATTTCTTCTATTAATTCTTTCTTGCTATTAACTATTGTGTTTTTAATAAATTTTATGGTAAACGATGATTGTACTTTTCGAGACGAGTATTTGTCGATTATCGATTGTAAAAAATTGCCAGAATGTCGCGCAATTTTTGTACAAATTGCTTCGAATAACGGTAAAACAGAACCTTTCGAAAAAAGATATAAAAGGTGATACCTGTTTTACAAATGTATAAATTATTATGGTCGGTTGCACAGCACTGCAGATGTTGCGCGACTTTATGATTCAAATAACAGGAAAACCAAAACTTTTTGAATACTTGAAAATACCTGTTTTAAAAAGTCATAAATTGCCATGGTCGGTTTGTAAAACACTGCAAAAATGTTGCGCAATTTTATGTTTCAGATATTTTTTTTGTTCATTTTTGTTAGCGAAGTTTCGGAAACTTTTATCTCTAGTATCTTTCTGTATATTAAATTTGAAAAAAATATTAATACAATAATTTTTTTAAAGCTACTATTGTTAAAAAATATACAGGATTGGGCAAATAAAGATCAGTTTAACTAATATACAGTAGTAACTCTTGTAGACTCTAGGCTTACAAAAAAATATATAAAGTAGGTACTTTTCCTCCCAATTTTACATGCACAAACAAGATAATAAACTATATAATATTTTTACATACAAATCAAAAAACATACATATTCGTTTACACAATATTAACTTAAGGATTAGTAATAATTTATAAACTAAGCTATATTTATTACCTATTATATTGTTAAATTTTAGCTTATTATTATTATTATTATAGTTTGTTGTGTTTTATTTTGTAATATTTTATTACGTGTACGCTTAGCAATATTAAATATCTCGATAATCCCCATATGTTAGTGATGTCAATGCGTAAGTCTGATAATAAATTAATAGCGGATCAACCGAACTGGTTAACGACGTTTCGAATATGATATTTTCATCATTAGGGCCCATTATACTTTTCACTTTTTATAGACACCTTCGTCCAGATGATGACAAAAGATTACGAAACGTTGCCGGGCAGTTTAAAGATGTGTATATATTAAGTAAATTCTCTGGAACGTTCGGTATGATACAGGGTGGCTCAAATTCGTTGTTGCCGGTTTTTTAAATTAAAAATCCAAAATATGTCTTCAAGGTACCATCATCAACATATCGGTATGTCTCTTTCTACCTTATTGTATGTAAAAGATTAACTAAATCATGTTTTATTTATTATTACTGTGAGTTTGAGAGAGATAAACTTATGGTGCATATTATGTATGAAACAGAGATGGGTATATTTTTAGTTAATTTGGGTTCTACTATGACAGCACATAATAATTGTTTAAATTACTTCAGTTACTGCAAAAAGCGTTTTTTGAAATTGAAATTCCGATGTTTCGAATTGCGGAAATGATCGTCAGTTTTTATTATTTTTTTTTAAATACGGCCCTGAATTCTTTATGCAATATTTTGTCTCATTCAAAAAATTAAAAATTTAATAAAACTGTACCGATCTCTATCTAACACATTGTTTTAGATATAAGTTCATCTTTCTCTGGCTCTAAATATATAAAAGCAAGAGCAAGAAATTTAAATGTAAATGCAGCATTAAACTTGACTTAAACTGCATTAATGGTTATTTTTTAAATACTGTCCTGGATTTTTAAAACAATTTTTGAATTGGTTTTTTAAACATTATAGAAAAAAAAAATATTTATTTACAGCACAATGAGCAAGACAGAGATAAACTTATGGCAAAAATCACATATCAGACAGAGATGCGCATATCGGGATTTTTTTGGGTAAAATAATTTTTAATATGCCTTTTATGCAATAGATAATGCAGGGCCGTATTTAACAAATAAAAAAATTAAGTACTGTCCTGGTTTTTTTATACATACACTATAGAAAAAATAATTAAAAACAGCACAATAAACACGACAGAGATAAACTTATCGCAAAAATCATGTGTCAGAGAGAGATGGGCGTATCGTGATTTAAATAAGAGTTTTTCTGATAAAATAGTTTTTAAAATATCTTTTATCTATTAGTTAATTCAGGGCCGTATTTAAAAAATAACAACTTTTCAAATACAGGATTTTATTTTTAAATTTCTTAAACACTATAGAAAAAAAATTTTTATTTACAGCATAATGAACATGACAGAGATAAACTTATGGTAATAATTATGTATCAGGCAAAGAGGAGCATATCATTATTTAAATAGGAGTTTTTTAATAAAATAATTTTTAAAACGTCCTTCATGTATTAGCTTATTTAAAAAAAAAAACAAACATTTTTGAAATACAGTCCTGGATTTTTTATACGCTTTTTTATTCGGTTTCTCTAAGCATGATAGAAAACTAAATGTTTATTTACAGCACAATGAACAGGACAGAGATAAATTTAAGGCAAAAATCATGTGTCAGAGAGGGATGAACATATCCTGATTTAAATAAGGTTTTTTTTTAATAAAGTAATTTTTAAAATGCCGTATTTAAAAAATAACAGCTTTTTAAATACAGTCCTGGATTTTTTTTTTAAATTTCTTAATTACTACAAAAAATGTTTATTTACAGCATAATGAACATGACAGAGATAAACATATCGCAATAATTATATGTCAAAGAGGGGCATATCATAATTTAAATAGGAGTTTTTTAATAAAATAATTTTTAAAACGTCCTTCATGTGTTAGCCTATTTAAAAAAACAAAAATTTTTCAAATACAGTCCTGGATTTCTTATACACTTTTTTATTCGGTTTCTCTAAGCATGATAGAAAACTAAATGTTTATTTACAGCACAATGAACAGGACAGAGATAAATTTAAGGCAAAAATCATGTGTCAGAGAGGGATGGACATATCCTGATTTAAATAAGGATTTTTTTTTGATAAAATAATTTTTAAAATGTCTTTTATCTATTAGATAATTTAGGGCCGTATTTAAAAAATTACAACTTTTCAAAAACAGTCCTGGATTTTTTTTTGAATTTCCTAAACACTATTGAAAATAATTGTTTATTTACAGCATAAAGAGCACGACAGAGATAAACTTATAGCAAAAATAATGTGTCAGACAGAGATGGGCATATCATCATTTAAATATTTTTTTTTTATAAAAACTCATATATTTTCGAAATTTACTTCACGTGTTAGGAATGCAGGGCCGTATTAATGTTTTTTTTTAAAACGTCACTTTAAGTTTTAATTAACAATAAAAAATAATTTTAAATGCGGCTCTGGATTTTTTTTAATTAAATTTATTGCTATCTTTAGGCTTAATAAGCACCCTAACAGAAAAATCATATACCTACCATCCTTTTCTGACACATTATTTCTGCCATAAGTTGATCTCTGTTAGACTCGTTATCCAGTAAAAAAGCAGCAAATTTTTATTTTAAACTTTTTAACTTGAATAAATATAAATAAATCTCCTGTTCTCCCAGTTTCTCTAATGCGTAAGACAGAAATGCGTATATGTCTAATTTAATATGTGTCTTTCTTGTCTTAAGACACTTAAAACAGACCCGTATTAAGTGACAAATAAAACCATTTAAATAAATGGGAACAAAAGTTGTAGCCATCTCTGTTTCACACATGGCTTTAGACACAATTTTGTCTTTTCCTAACTCATTATAATTTAAAAAAAACACCAAAAAAAAAGAGTAAATCAAGCAATAAAACGCCATCTTAAGGGCTCTTTTCAGTAATCTTCAAAGAAAATTAATATATGCGCCCTGTATATTATGTTTATTTAAATTAATATTAATTATTTAAATCGGCTTATAGCATATCATATAACAAATATCTCCGATTTAATAATCTTTCTTGGTAACATAATCCTTCAGCTGTGACTAATAATAATTCAATTTTACATACGAAATCCGACCCTAAATAGATTCCGTTCAAGTTCAGAGAGTATCCGTATCACTATTATTCTTTTCCCTTTTTTAGTAATAAATAATAATCTGTGCCATATTATATTTTGTTGTACGTATTATTGTTACAAAGTTATTTAATGTACTACTATTATTATTATATAGACTTTATATTACGTTATGTTACATTGTAAACTGATCACGCCAAGTAAAAAAAAAAGTCAAAAATAAAATGTATCCCAAAGAAAGTTCGAGTGCTTTTCTTTCACATATGGAAATCGAATACCCAAAAATAGATTTAGACTTAATTGGGTGTTGAGCTGGAATCCTTTTTAATTGATGGAGGGTTCAGTAAGATAAAGGGAATAAATAGGTTTATTTTTAAAAGACATTGGAAAAAAATGTGTAAAAATAAATGCTATAGTTAGAGGAATTTTCCTTATGTCCTTAAGGTTGTGATTTAAAGCGTTGCAATTTGGTAACAAATTTTATATAATGTATATCTGATATATTAAAAGTCACAAAATTGAATAATCATAGATGACACAAAAAATAGAGAAATTTTAAATAATATTGAAAAGTTTGATGCCACATCTTATGAAAAGACAGCTTAGTATTTGTAAGATATTATCTTTCTCTTTCATTATTATTATTCTGGTACATTATTGTTCGAGAGCCCCAAGACGAATTCACTCTACAAAAAAATGTTTAATGCATATAAAACTTACAAATTGTTTGAAATTCAACTATTTATTTATAAACTGGCGAAAAAAATCAAAGTGATTAACAGAGTCACAATTCAGGGATTGTCTATTTGCTATAAAAAAAATCTTTGGACTATCATGTTAAAAAATATCAGGAATTTCTGACAGCTAATTGCACAAACCTACAGCGTGAGTTAATGAAACACAAACATTTCATTGAAATAAAATGTACTAATATATATTATGTTAAACAAAAGCATGTTTTATTATCATTATTTTAAGTTCATTCCTTATGATAAGAGCCACTAATTTGTTTCATAGGAACTCCTTTTCCTTGCCAGACCATTTTCCAGATTTCAGTTTCGTGCCATTGATCAATTTTTCTTCATTAAATTAATCAAGGAACAATCTTGATAAAAAATTATTACTTGAAGTTTTTGAATAAGAACTTTTAGTCTCTATCTTTCACAATTCCATTAATATTACTAACATAACTGATGGTGCTGCTATATTGCTTAAAGTCTAAAATTGGAGATTTCTATACAAACATCTTTTCTTACTTATATGAGTCTTAAAACACTTATACTATAAGACTGCATTTACCTACATTATTCTTGCTGACTGGTGAATCAACAATATTACAAGGCATACTGAAGTCTAAATCTTCACCCTAGGACCAATATTTACCAAATTTTGAATTCTTTTAAGAATTCCATGTTCATATTTTCCAGGCTTTCTCTATCAACCTCATTTTCCAAAATAACCTGTGTATATCGTTATTGATGACGCAATTCGGGCTAGGGATGATGGTAAAATTTCTGCTCTGGTGTTGTTGGATTATACTAAAGCTTTTGATTTCGTTAGCCACTCACTTTTAAAGTCTTTGTTTCATTATATTGGTTTTTCTGATGCTGCTATTAATTTAATTGCCTCTTATTTAAATAATCGGATTCAACGTGTTAAAATAGATAACGAAATATCTGATCGTTTGGATGTTGAAAGTGGTGTGCCTCAGGGTAGTATTTTAGGACCCTTGTTTTTTCTTATTTACACGTCTAGATTTTATCTTCAATTAAAGCATTAATTTTTACGCAGACGACACGCAGTTATATTACTCGTTTTTACCAGGAGATTTTAAAATGGCTTAGTTTAAAATTAAACAGGATTTATAAGCTATTTGCGATGTTTCTTTAAAGCATTTATTAAAATTAAATCCTTCGAAGTCATCTATAATATTCATAGGTAATCGAACTAATGTAAATAATATTTTATATGGTATAAACAGATAAGAGTTTGGGCCTTATAGTAGATAATAATATTCGTTTTAAACATCACGTGTCTAATGTTCTTAAAAAGGCATATCTTGCTTTAAAATTAATTTATTTGCATAGACACTATTTAAGTAAAGATATTAAGAAGCTTTTATGTGATTCATTGGTCCTTTCACAATGTAATTACTATGATGTAGTGTATGGCTGGTATCTTGATTATGAGGATAGGGGTAGACTGCAAAAGCTCCAAAACTCTTTCATTCGACTAATATTTGGCATTCGCAGGAGAAACCGCATTTCCCATAAACTTCACGAACTTGGATGACTTAATATGCATAACCGAAGAATTGCTCATTCTTTAAAATTTTAATATATCGTAGTCCGCCCTCTCTCTTAAAAAAAAATAACTTTTAGAAATGATGTACGCTATTTAAATTTAAGAAGAAATATTATTCTCATTCAGAGACATAAAACACAGTAATTATTTAAACGATCATTTTCTTACAATTTTGCTTATCAAATAAATTCTTTAAATTTGGATCCGGACCGATTATCAATTTCTTGTAATACTTTTCGTAATAGGATGATTAAGTACATCTAATGAATCAGCAGGGTATATACTTTAGGTATAATTTAGGTTCTTCTTTTTTAACTTTTTGATTGGTTGTTTTCTTGAGTAATTTAATACAATTTTTGGTATTGGGATCATTTTATTTATTTATTTACTGTCTATAATAATTTTTCTATTTTTTGTTATTTAACAAAAAATTTAATCTGTTTTTAGGTGTGTGCAGTGTTTGCAATGTGTTTTGTTTTGCTTGATGTAAAACTGTCAAATTTAGAATTTAGAACTTTTATATGTAGGTTTATTAGGTATATGATTAAAGAAAAAGCTGTATTTAATCAGTTATTAGTTAAGCGTTACTGAAATTACCATTTTTTTTAATGAAGTGTGGGGCCACAATGTTAAAGACCAGAATCTGCCATGGCAGAATTCTGAATTTGTAGGCCTTTTATTTGCGTAAATTTATTACTAGAATTTGTAAACTTGTATTTTTTTTCTTTCCATGCAAATAAAATATATTTATTATTGTTATTATTATAAATTATGTTCAGCTGCTGTGAGTGTAAAGGCTGATAGAGAATCATAAGAATAGGAAATTATACAAGTAATAGGAAAGCAATAAGAATAGGAAGCAATACAAGTATTTTGAATAAGGGATCCTAATCTAGTTATTATGTTTTCTTCTTTAATTTTTCGGTTTTATTTAAAGTGGCCTTATGGTTTCTATTTATTTATTCTTTAAACCTAAATTTTTTCATTGTATTTCAGCGTTAATAATAAAAATTTAGAAACACTACTGGTGTTTATAACTTTCAGTTTCTTCTCATAGATAAAAATGTCCTTCCTATACACATTCTGGAGGAACCGATAAGTATTTGTTATTGAATATAAAAACATTACAATTTAATTTTTTTTGCATGAATATACCTACGCAATAGTTCATAAATAATGATTCGAATTAAATAAATCTTAAATGTCTTATAGTTATATATAATATTATTATAATATACAATATTATTATGGAAATGTATGCCTGGTTAATTCGACCAATCAGGATGCCGGAAAAATGCTAAATTAAGGCGGCAATTTCTAATCAAATTTTATTTGATCAGTCTTATTTTAATCGTAACATCTAAGGAAAACTACCAATTAATTTCTGATAAAAAATAATTTTTATATAAACATAAAATATTATTTTTGAAGGTTTTTCTATAAATAGTTAACTTTTAACAAGGACTTAGAGTAGACTTAATATATTAAAAGCAATAGCTCTCTCAATCACTTTGACGCATTTTCTGATTTCATTGTAGCAAAATATGCGACTCAGTATTGGACTAATTACCACTTGACGAGTTTATAATACTGTCAGATTTGCTTTCATATGCTCATAGGATTTTTTGCTACAAATAAAACAAAATTTACTACAATTTGTAAAAAAAAAGACTTGACTGAAATGTATTTAATAAATTAAAAAAAAAAAGGTAAAGAAAAATTTATAATGTTAGTTCAAAGTCAGAGTCGATTGACACTTGCGTCTTGCTCATTGGTCTATTTTAGCCCACTTCTATTTAGATTTTCTCGTTTTATTCGATTTGAATTAGGTTTCTTGGTATATGTTTGTTATTTTCCCTAAAGCTGCTGTTTGTCGATCAGTCAAATCAACATGTCCGACGAAGAAGACGTAATTCTTGCTTGTGCCGCGTATATTATTATCGCGACTAAAACAAGAAAAATTGCGCGCAAAAAAAGATTTTGGGTTCGACCAAGTCTTCAAAGTAGAACTAGATACAATGCTAGTAATTTGATAGGCGATTTAAAAAAAGATGACATAAACATATTGAGCCTTGAATACAGGTGCAATGGTGGTTTTAGAATTTTTTTTCGAATGTCAGAAGGTGAATTTGAATATTTATTACTAAAAATCGGGCCAAAAATTTGTAAAGAAGACGCCAATTATTATAGACCTGCCATTCCCATAAAGAAGCGCCTTGCTGTTTTAGAGACTATTTATATAGTCTCTTAATATGTTTATATAATAGACACCCGATGGAGAAGTTCTTTGGCAATACGAAATATGTTAAAGGCGTAACAGTGTTCTAAACAACCTGTCGTTTAAAAATAAAAATACATAGATAAGCTCTCAAAGTCTACGTACCTGTGAATCCAACATCTCCCTGGGCTTATTTTTGTCTAGTAAAAATTTCATACTTTCAAAAGCAAACCATTTACTTTTATACACATCCTCCGTACCAGAGCCAAATTTCTTGCTGTCCTTTATTTTTTTTACTTCTCTTGCAAATTGACTTTGAAGATTTTTAATTTTTTGTTTTACCGCTTGCTTCTCGATGGTAAATTCTTTACCAGTTTCCATAAGGGCATCGTGCCTCAAGTTCCTGTTCTTATAGTTTTTGGTTTTAGAATCCCATAGATTTGTTTTTAGTTTGTATACCTCAATAAAGGCTATGACTTTAGCTTGTTCCCATTCCATTTCTCCAACGAAAACACACGGCCACGATGTCAACAAGGCAAGACGTCACTGAGTACCTACTCCTACTTTAACACTTTGTCGAAGGTCGAACGTTGAAAACACGTCCACACAGTAAAGTCGATCGACTGCTCTTTCATGTTTACCGACAAGCGATGGAAAACAAATCGACATGTCGATCGACTAATTTTGTCGATCATCATTTAGTAATCGACATCGTCGATTGCAACGTACACACTAAGTCGACAACGTCGATCGACAGTGTCGACTCGGTGTGGACGCAGCTTAATAATTGACAGATGGAAACGTCAAGTATCTTTTCTATTGATAAACACTAAGAATTTTCATTTATTTTGTTAATTTTTTCGTCTCCTTGTTTTCTTATTTAAATATATGCCTATATGTATAATTACTTTAAAATAAAACAATATCGTTTAAAACCACCACTACCCATTGGGGAATAATAATTCATGAAAAATCACAAAAACTTATGGTGTTCATCCACTTTTGGTTTTAATATAACACCAGGGAAATTGGATCTCGCCATAAATTATTAATTGTTAATTTATTAATTTGTCTCTCATCTCTTATATTTTAAAAATTAACGAATCTTAAATATTGTGGAAAAATTTTAAGGTAAACTCTGTTCTAGGCAAAAATCCTTTAAAGAGTTTAAAGAGAGAGAATTTCTTCTTTCTCTTTCAGATAATTGTCTTCACCTACATCTCTTTCAAGTATACCAAGTTAGACTTTGATCAGAAATTAAAATTCAACTGCCTGTAAGGAACATTTCAGGCAAATCTTCTGTTTCTTCCAGGTAGTTAAAGTCACCAACATTAACATTGAAACACATAAAATTGCAATAAGAAGAGGGATATTATAAGCAATATCACATTCAATTATATTGTCAAACCTGACATTAGTTGATTTTGGAATGCCTACTTAGAATGACAGAATAATTCATCTGTAACATAACGATCGAATTCGGAAGAGAAAAATGTAGATCATTAAGAAGGGAGGAAGACAAGTAATCAAAAAATGAAAACATAGGGAAAACAAAAAAATTATTTATAGAAATATTTAGGATTCCAAAAAAAACGGTGGCCATAGAGAAATAAAGGCAGAAAGAACACAAAAATAGGAAAACCGACTAACGGCCATTCGTAAAACGACAATAAAATCTGAGATTCTATATATACCCATTAATAGGCAATATGTACTAGTCTAACGTACTCATTTTGCTTATATACTTTCATCTGTTTTGTGATATATATTTTTATTCTGATACTTAAAACTGGAGTATTTCCTGACAGGCTATAGTATCATAAGAAGGCAGCTTAATTGGACACTAATCGATCCATGCAAAATGTTATCCAAAATTCATTTTCAAATTTCAGTTGATCAGCTTGGATTCTTCACTAGTAGATCTTATGTAGCTAATCTACGATCGTTTCCTTATAAAGTTTGCAAGTTTAATGCTATTTACACTAACCTTAATAAAGCTTTTGACAAAATTAATCAAAAAACATTACAAAAGCTCGCTAATTTTTTTGACCAAAAGTTAAATTTTTATTTGCTTGAAAGTAACTTGTCTGATCTATCAGTTGAGTCATTGACACTTACAGATCCTTAAAAAATGACTCACTAGTTCAATTATTTAATCCATGCAGCATCCCTCTACTCAGGATACCCTGCAGAAATTTAATCGAGTCCCTTATTTCCCCCCCATAAATCTGAAATTCGGTCCTGAAAATAAAAGAGGGTGAGGGCGTAGGGAATTCTCCCTCTTTACTCCTGCCGCCACACCGTCTTCCCTTGTGTTATGACGGGGGAAAACGACGATCACGTGATGTAAACAGATTGTTGCGTAAAACTCCATCGCCATGTTGCCGGCTCATTCCTGCTGGATTACGGTAGGTTTTCTTTGTTTTATTGTCTGGTTTTAAAGTATTGATTTTTGTATTTCCGTTATTTATGCGAAACGGTGATCGAGTTTGTACAGGGGGAATGTTAAATTTAGAATATGAAAATGATCATTTAAATTTCCCGTTAAATTGCGTCATGTGCCATGTTGATTTGACTTTTTTGTCACGTCGTTTACGTTTGACAATTAGTGTGTGAGTGGAAGTGAGACGGATGGATAAAAAAAAGTTCGGACAACCAAAAACAAAAAAAAAATCAACAATAATTTAAATTTCCCGTTATGGCGATTTAAATTTTCCACGTCAAAAACCTTTGCACCTAATGAAATAAATAATGATTTTTTTATGAATGGTCTGTGATAGGTCGAAGCAAATAACGACTATGAATCAACCAATGTTTCACGTGCATAAATATATTAACTTGCAATCAGCTAAACCATCAGTTAAAGAGAGATCGATAGTCTTACTTCATCTCTGCTAACTACAATCCATAGAGACGTATTGCATTTCCCGTCTTAGGAGCAATCGAAAATATTGACGTTCTCTTTTGCACTCAAGAAAGATATTTGCCAGGCATGTATTGCGATATTGTAAAAACCGAGGAACCAGCTGATTCTCGTGAAATTGGCACCGCACGACATCTCGAAGGTTGGCGAGAATCTTCCGGAACAGCGTTCTGCCGAGTATATAAGGAGCCGCATCACCGATAGTAGTCAGTTGTCAGTTCAGACAGTCGGTCAGTCAGAGTCAGTCAAGAGTTGTGAATAAATATAGTAAAAATAAACATCTTTAGTAGTTGTGAGTGATTGTTTTTTTTATAGTGAAGAGTGTAAATAAATTAGTAGACTATTTTCGACTGTTTTAATTCACACCTAACTACGAAATTTAAATTTATTTAGTAGCGGTTTATTTAAGTGTAACCAAAATAAATTTCGCTGAAATGTGTATTTCTGATAGAATATTTCTAAAATATTTGAAAGCTAATGGTCATGCAATAAATTGTAAAAAGATATAAGATATATTTTTAGAGTTGGTGATATTTCATGATTCTGTTCCTTACAATATTGATAAAAGAATTTAGCCCAGCTTTATTTCAATGATTGGAGGACCAATTTGTACGTTACTTAAAATTTGAACTTTTGTGAAAAGTATTCGCAAATTCGCTGTCTGCCTTAAAGTGGTCTTCACATAAAAATTGCGTCTTTATACAAATAGGTAAATACAAAAGTTCAAACCATTTATTTCGTTGTATATGATCACTTGGAAATTTAAAAAAAGGTTTTTTATTTCTGTAATACTTTGGACTACAATGGTAATGAATATTAAGGAAATTTGGAGCCGTACAGCTTCTGTTTATTGCTGGTATATCAAACATGATCTCATCACCGTAGACACATCTAGGTACAAAAATAAGAACCAGACAGTAGTTTGCTACATAAGAAAAAAAAGTAGATATTCTATGCCAAAAATTAAAATACTTGAAAAGATAAACCTAACCTAAGAACCTCTTGTTTTCTTCTATCACAACCAAGTGGATTTGCTTTAATTAGAACTAAAAGAGGATTGGTTATTTAATTTATCACGATGAAAAGGCAATTAAAGCAAAAACCAAAAGGATAAATTCTTTCAGAAAAAATGAAGAAACTGTAGATCCTTAAACTCAATTAACCTTGTAAATAACTGTAGCTACAGACTTGTGTACAGTTGAATATACAGTGTAAATGCATTAGGTGGTTGCGCCTTATTTATTTTATCACCTTTATTTCTTTATGAAGCAGATACAGAAGGTTACTATATGTATTCAATTTATCTGCAATAAAAATAAAATATACAAAAAAAGACAATAGCTAAAGAGACACGACACAAATCAGAAAAAAAGTGAAAATACTACAAACTAATGCAGCTTTACGTTTTTTTAATTCTTTCCGTTTTCCTTGAATTTCCCTCCCTTTTCCACTTTCGTTAATGTAAAGGTCAAGTCAACTGTCACGATCTTTTACGAACTGTTATCTAGTAGCGCCCTCGAAACCAAGTTCTGAACAAATATAACTGTTAAATATGTCAAAATAACTGGGTCAAAGCTGAGTATCCTTCTGAACTCTCTTTTATTTTCTTATGTTCGGCAGGAAATGAGCTTAGGGAGAGGGCAGTGTAATGTTATTGTAAGCACCTAGAAAACAGTTGATTCTTTATCATTCCGAAATGACAAAAGCATCGTTGATAGTAGTCAGTTGCCAGTTCAGTGAAGTAAAGTTCGAAATATTGGCGCGAGATTTAAATAATTGTGAATAAATACAGTAAAAATAAATACCTCTAGTAATCGTGAGTGATCGTCTTCTCATAATAAAGCGTATAAATAAATTAGTGGGCCACTTCCGATTATTTTCGAACGGGAAAAACGCTACAATACTAATTCTCCAAGAGAGATTTAGAATAGGATTTATGTACGTACAGTAAAAAATCAATAAAAGAAGTATCCACAGCAGTGTCTATAGTTTAGAAACAGCAGTTTTTCTCTTATAGGTACTATAGAAAGAAACACATGAATAAGATTTTTATAAAGCTTTTGACAGTATCGAGATTTTTTCAGCCAGAGCGGTCATATGCACATGGAAACTTGAACTACCGTTTTAGCTACGGACTAGAGAACTAACTTTAATAAAATTGTTACCTAAGTTTTAATAAGTAGAGTCTCGATAACGTAAACGTCCCATAACGTGAACATCCCTAAACGTGAACAGCCTAATTGGTATTCAGCCTATTCTAAAACGTGAACAAAAAAATATTTATATCGTTTTACTCGTAGGCATTAAGCGGCATTTCCTATGTTCCCTTTGTCGGCAACTTAAGTACTAACTTAGTGCTTTTGCATATCGTCGCCAAATTGTATATCTTGTTTGTACATGTTTGGAAGAGATATGAAATTTGCGTCTTATTCAGTGTTTGTTCGACGATCAATACGAAACAAGCACGATGTCTACTACGAAAGTAAATTATTTAACTCTGGAAAAAAAGCCCAACTCTTGTCCGATGTTAGTAGAGGTTGCGGAGTTACCTTTTGAGCAAAAAAGTAGGGAATAGCCAAATCCACGGTATGTGCAATTAAGAAGAAAAAAGACCAAATTACTTCAACAGTTGAACTTTGACTTTTCTGGACCAGGTAAACGAAAATATCTTAGAACTTCTGAAAAGCTTTGTATAAGTGGTTTTTGCGACAACAAGAGAGGAATGCACCAATAAGTGGTTTAATTTTAAAAGAGAAAGCCAAATATTTTCACGAAAAACTGTACGACAAAAATTCCACTTTTTCTGCGAGCTCGGGGTGGTTGCAAAAGTTCAAGAAAAGATTTGGCATACGCTTCCTAACAATAACTGGTGAAAAACTATCTTCTCAGCCAGATTTGGTTTCACCATTCTTACGTAAACTTGAAGAAAAAATCAAGGACCTAAACTTAGACTATAACCAAGTGTACAACGCCGATAAAACCGGCTTGTACTGGAAGCTTTTACCCGGAAAGACTTACGTATCCAGTGAAGAAAAAACTGCCCCTGGAAGAAAAACAGCCAAAGAAAGAATAACGTTTCTAGCATGTACAAATACGACTGGACTACATAAATTGACTCCTTTGGTAATAGGGAAAGCTAAAAAACCACGAAGCTTTAAGAACCCTTACATTCCTGTACACTATAAAAACTCACAATCTGCATGGATGACAGCCGGAATTTTTAAGGAATGGTTCAAAGAAACTTTTGTTCCTGAGGTAAATTTCCTGCCATATCTATACATTTCAAAATTAAAAGTTTGTTTTAATTTTAGGTGAGAAAGTTTCTTAAGAAACAAGGTCTTTCAGAGAAAGTACTTCTTTTATTGGATAATGCCCCCAGTCATCTCCCAGTAGAGGAAGTTTTATCTGATGATGGACTAATTCAAGGTATGTATATGCCTCCCAATGTGACACCCTTAATTCAACCTATGGACCAAAACGTTATTAGGTTGACTAAACTGCATTATCGCTAATAATATCGCCCTTAGATAATAAATCTAAGACATGAATGTCCAAACAATACAACCTCAGGGATGCTATTTTAAACTTATCACGAGCATGAAATAAATTAGAACCAGCAACCATTAAAAAGTATTGCAAAAATATTTTCGAAAGCCCAAGCAATGATGATCGTGATCGTAAATACCCTTGGTAACTCTTCGTCAAGAATTGCTAAGCCTGAATAGCATTGTAGAGACTAACCTCAATTTATTAGAAGAAATTGATCCAGGGCAAGACTTCGAACGTGGAGATATCGAAGAATGGAATAAAGATGACTTCGTTGAACATGATGAGAATTGTACTGCAGTGTCTAATGATTCAGAAACTGAACAGGATCAAGATCCAGAGGTTTCTCAGGCTATGGATAAAGTCACTCACGTTGAGGCAGTTCGTATATTTAACAGAGGTCTAGAATGGGCGGAGCAAAACAATGCCGACTTCGAGGATATTTAGTCTTTACACAAATTACGTGAATGTGCAATATATATTCTTTTAAACAAACAACGTATCCGTCCAACAAAGTTAGATAACTTTTTTCTAAAAACAACGGATTAAATATAAATAATGTGCATTGTTCTTACTTACCTATATAATAAATATTTTTTTCTTTATACCATGTATAAACATATACATATACATTTTCAACTATGTATTACTAACTGTATAACATGTTTTTGTTTGATTTTCCAATAAAATATATATTCAAAGTACATATACGTGTTAGTTTATCATGCGATTAACTTTATCCAGTAACATGAACTCCTCAAAAACATGAACACAGTCATCCCTAATTAGTTCACGTTATCGAGACTCTACGTATTTAGATTTTTGTAAAGCTTTTGACTATCAAGATCTTGTATCTTTAATAGTCCCAAATTCGAGAGTGACTATTGGAATCTCCGAAACCGCAAGAGTTACAGGGTCGGTTAAATGGAGGCAAGTTGCGCAATTTGGAGCTTAATATAACAGCGTTTAAAAAATTTTAAAGTTATCCGACAAAAATCGAAAATTGTCAAAATCGTTTTTACCTTCTACCGACTTTATTTAAAAAAAACATCGGAAAACTAGAAACAGTTTTTCATTGCCACTTTTTATGTCCTACAATATGACGCAAAAAAACATTAATCCGACGTTTCGTTTTTTTTCGATCATCATCAACTTTATTTTTTCTTATGGACGTCATATTGGATTTTTTTAATTGCCTTTAAAATGAGGGATCGCACTTGCATGTCCGATTACTCCTTCTAGTACGTCCCATAAGAACTCCATGAGTGCAAGAGAGAAAGGTATATCAATGGGATTTCCAAATTAATTGATTTTATATAAGCTGAAACTATAAAATACTGTGTATCTGATATCTTTCTCTCTTGCACTCATGGAGTTCTTATGGGAAGTACTAGACGGAGTAATCGGACATGCAAATGCGATACCTCATTTTAAATGCAATTAAGAATACTTTTTAAAAATGAGAAAATCCAATATGGCGCCTGTAAGAAAAAATAAAGTTGATGATGATTGAAAAAAACGAAAAACGTCGGATTAATTTTTTTTTCGTCATTTTGTAGGACATATAAAGTGGCAATAAAAAACTGTTTTTAGTTTCCGAGATCCCAATGCTCACCCTTGAATTTGGGACACCTTGTACACATATGCAATGGCAGTACTTGTCTAAAAGTGCCTATATAAGATATGTGATTTTTTTGAGAAGAGGCAGTTGAGGCCCTTACTTCTTTGAAGAAGAAAATCACGCTGTTACTGTCAATTCAAAACGCTATATAGCGATGATTCACAATTTTTTCGCCCCAGCCTTTGCAGGACTCAATGTGCAAGATGCCTGGTTTCAGCAAGATGGGGCAACAGCTCACACATCTCGAGCTTCAATGCAAGTATTGAGAGAAATGTTCCCCGGACGTTTGGACCTAACGCCCTGCGACTTCTTTCTGTAGGGTTACCTAAAAGTAAATCTTCAAACATCGTCCAACGACTATTAGACAACTAAAGGATGCAATCCGCCTGGAAATTCGCAGAATACCCCAAGAAATAATGCTTGCAAGAGTTATGCGAAACTTCAGAAGTCGCTTGCACCAGTGCTTCGATAATGGTGGGCGGCACTTGCCAGATATTCTCTTCAAAACCACATAGGACAAAAATGTTTTAGTTGTACTTTTAAAATAAAATCTTTGTATTTCAAATAAAATTTCTTTTATTAAGCCTTAAAAACAGGGAGACAATTCTGCCGCACAAAGGCAAAAGAAGGTACACGCAAAAATTAAGTTTCGAGATAAACGAGTTTAAAGGTAAATTTAAGGCCACGTATTTATTATTTGTCCGAATTGCATGAAAATTTTATTTCAAGGGTTTTCTTAACTTCTCTTTTCAACCAAATAAATTTAAATTGATTTAAACAATATTTAAACAGTGTTTTGTTGATTACACTACTTTGCCTTTGTATTTTTTTTTAACGGGCCTTAAAAAAATGGCAAACTAAGGTATAAGCACTTACTTTGCCTTGGTACTAAGGTCATGAAAAAATAGATAAGAACTGGTAAACTAGTGTATATTTATACACTAAATTTGAAGAAATGGGAAGATATTGGGGTTTAAATTAAAGAACGTGGAAATATACTAATTTTTAATATAAACTTGCTGGAACTTAAAATTCATTTTCGCAGAAAAGATTTTTATAAAAACTAAAAAAAAATAAAAATTTAAAAAAAAAACAAAAAACATAACTCTTTAAACAAAATTGTTAAAATAATTAAAAAAAAAACTCTTAGGTTCAAGGTTTTAAAACTTAACCGTATTTGTATATTTAGAATTTGTACCAATAATGTCGATTTAATTAACAAAATAGGTGTAAAGTATACAAATACGATTTTTTTTTCAACAGTTGAAGGAAAAACACTTATCCAAAAAATACAATTTTCCAAAAGCCTGGAACAAACGAAACTCTATGATCTGTTTCAGGCTTTTTCCCTATTGTTTCTGATGTTTCAGGAAATGCGACAACGTTGTACGAAAGCCCATCATCAACAACAAACTATACGGACTCCAAGAATGATTTACTTCGAGCTTTGAATACCGCTATAATGGTCTCCGGTCTATGCAATTCGACGACACACGGAAAGCTTGAGCAGAACTTGAGCCCAGTTTGAATTAAAAGCCGAACGATTTTGTATTGAATGGACGATTGTATATTATAGCGCGGGATTTTCGGGTGCTTTTATTTTTTCTCTTGGATGATGCGTTTCGTGAGCTTTTGAACAAAGAGCGCGCGCGGTCGTGAGCTTTTCTGCGGGACGTTTTTTTTTTTTTTTCATTTTTTTAGCTGACCGACGTGCTTTTATTATTTGTGTTAAATGCAAGTGGATGAAAATGATGATGTAAGTACGAGTGTTTATTTTGAAGATGTATGAAAGGTTTCATTAAAGGTATTTTGGCGAAAATGTAAAATAAAAAAATTAGAAGACACACGCGATTTTTTTGCATTAAGCTCGGTTACGTTAAAAAATTCACAAGATTTACAGCTTTTATATTGGGCACTTCCAAAATAGTACTATTTTTCACTTTTTTTTTACCCATAAAACTACCTGCAAAATTGATTTTTTTTTCCCGATTTAATTTGGTGCAATTAGCCTGGAATACATTGCATACTGAAAAAGATAATGCAAAATGTACTTAAAGGAACATTTCACGATTATGGATAACCGATATTATCACGAACATAAACCGGTACGAAATTCGTTCACAAAAAGTTCACGAACAGGGCCGTATTGCAAAATGCAAAAATTAAATTTGATATTCTTCATAAAAATATTTAAAGAAAATTTTGATAGTCATTCTAGTGTTATAAAGACGCATATTACAGATCATTACACAAGAGTATTATAACTTATTTTTACACCATTAGTTCCTAAGGCTCACTATACATCACCAAATAATGTAAAAACTTATATAGAATATAATAAACTTAAAGACTATTTAGGTAATATGAATTGGACCTCTATGTATAAAATAACTGATCTACAAGATTGTTATGCCTATTTCATTGATGTTTTAAAAACAATTATTGTGGACAGCACAAACGAAATACGTGTTAAAAAAAAGGACATACCCAGAAATATCTGGATTACTCCAGGACTTATAAGGTCGTTTCAAACAAAGGAGTTATTGTAACAGAAATTTAAATGAAATCCTGATAGTTATAGGGCTGAATACAATACAATACAATATATTAATTCAATTTTACAAAATATAAATCATTCAATAGCAAATAGACAGCAATACAATAGTCTATATTGGTACAATATCCCATTAACAAAATTACCTTAATATTATTGTAACGTCTATCACGGAATGGAACATTTCACTAGACCATTAGCTTGGCCTGTATCGAAATTTCCCATCCCTCGACCTGTGTGGCAGTTTTTTGCTATTAAGTATAAATAATTAAAATGAGACCATATCATAACATTTAAATAATCTATATAATACATACTAATATGCCCTAAATAGTTAATTCCACCTATATACAAAAGAAATAATTCCTATAAAGAGAAGCGCAAGAGAGGAGACAAGGAGACAAAACAACCCGGAATGAAGCAGCAGAAACAAGAGAAGCATTGGAAGAAGAGTCTTTCTGTTCTTCTAATATTATTTTTATAGTGTAATACACATTTATCTAATACGTTTCGTTCTTTTTTTTTTACATTAATCTTTTAAAGTGTTCGTAATGGTAAATGACGAAGTTTTTTATCTTAAAATTTAAACCTTTTCTATGCTTATTTACTTCGACTTTAGACCTTAGGCCTGTGGGCTGAAGCTTAAGAAATTTGGGCAGTAGAAACAGCATATTTCTTTGCAAGTGTGATTTGCTGAAGAAGTGCGATTGCAAATCCTTGTTTGTTTTAGAACGAGTTTAATACTGATGGTCTAGTTTCCTAAAAATATCTTTAACCTTTCTGTAGTAACAAAGACATGCACTCACAAACAATCCTCTTAAATTTAGTACATTTAGTTTCGAATAAAGGTTGATTGTAGGATATTGATTGCTTTTGCTTAGGATAATCTTAAGTATTTTATTTTGGCATACTTTTAACATTTGCATGGCATTATCATTCAGAACACCCCAAATTACTAAGCAATATCTTAAAATTGATTCTACTAGTGAAGTATATACTATTTTTAGTGTTTTCTTATCTAAAATATTACGAAGCTGATAAAATTTATAATAAAGTTTTTTGGACGTTTCAAAAGCATGTTCATTCCAGCCTAGATAATGGTCAATGTATAAACCTAGGTATTTAATTTTACTAATTTTTTGTATGCAAGGACAAGGACAGTTATTATTTAATAAATTACAAGTTGGGTTGTGAATTTTAATATTACTTTTTTTAGGTTGATCACTAGTTGTCAAAGAGAAAGCTATAAATTTGGTCTTTGTTATATTTAAGGTGATTTTGTTTTCATTTATCCAGTTTTGAATTACATAAAGGCCTTGCTCTGCTTTCGAGTATACACCATCCCAGCTGTTGTCTGTGAATGTGACTGCAGTATCATCGGCGTAACAAATAACCGAACTATCTTGTAGTAATTTTCCCAAATCATTAATATAGATCAAGAATAAAATTGGACCCAGAACTGTCCCTTGAGGAACTCCAGTATTTACAACCATATCACTACTTAGGATATCATTACATCGCACTCTTTGCACTCGATTTTCCAAGTAGAATCTAAAAAGCTCTAGAGCTTGACCCCTTACTCCAACATTTTCTAATTTATTTAACAGCAAGGTGTGGGAGACTGTATCGAAAGCCTTTGCAAAGTCCATATATACTGTAAGACATTTCTTATTTTCTTGCATAACTGACATAATTTTTTTAAACCAAAAAAATATTGCATCATCGGTGCTTTTATTAGATCTAAAACCAAATTGTGCATTAAAAATTATATTTTGTGATTCAAAAAATGAAATTAGGCGAGTCTTGATACTCTATAGGGATCTTAGATGTCTTAAAGGTTAAGTTAATTATATGTGCTAAAGGATCTAAAATATATACATGAATTGTTTTAATTAATCTAACAGTTATACCATCGCCAGGAGATGAATCTGTTTTTAAGGAGTTAATGTGCATTATAAGTTCTTTTTTATTTACTGGTCCTACAAAGAGAGTTTTATCTATATTATTTTTATTGTCGTTATTGCGTTGATTTTTTGAAATAATGTTATTTGCCATTGTTTCTCCAATTTTTGAAAAGAAGTTATTAAAAAGATTAGAGGTTTGTTCTTTATTTTTTACAATATTGCCGGTTTCATCTTTAATTGTTATCACCCCTTTTTCATTATTTTTATTTGTTGTTTCGCTAATAATTTTCCACACCTTTTTATAATTTTTGCCTGCATCCTGTATTTGAGTTTTATAATACTGAAATTTAGTTTTTTGAATTAATTTATGTAAAAGTTTCTGTATTTTTTTATACTGTTCCTCTCTCTCTCGATGGTAAAATTTTTTAACAATTGTTGTTTTAAAGCATCTCGATGTTTGATAGAGTTAATTAATCCCGAAGAAATCCAAGGTTTGAGCCTTTTAAATTTTTCTTTGACAGTGAAATTAGTTGTGCATTTTTTTATATGGTTTTTCAGAGTAAACATACATTTTTCATAGGCCTTCTGAGCATGGTCCAAGGTGATACAGTCTGCCCACTTCTCTTGAGACAGTTGCAATTTTAGTTTTTCATAGTTTATTTTTTTTATATTTTGTTGTGCTGGTTTATTTACTGTCTTACCTAATTTTATATTAGAAGTTAAACCTATCAAGTAATGATCAGTAATATCGGTTTGAAATATAAATGGAGTTGGTTTAGATATTAATTGTTTGTCGTAACGCAAAAATATGTGATCTATGCAGCTTGATGACACTGCAGTCACGCGGGTAGCCTTGTTTACACAAGAAAAAAGACCATTTTCGTTCATTAAATTTATATATTCCGTGGTTTTTAAAGAGACTCAATAAATATATCTAAGTGATGATTACCTAAAGTCCCAAGATATTGCTCTAAGTCGTTTAAAAAAACATCTAAATTAGTTCTGAGGTCTATAACAACAAGTCATGCAAATATCAACACTATCTATTTTCATGCCTACTTGTATACATCTTGTTTCCGAAAAAGATATTATGTTTGTTAAATATTTTATATTATTTTTAATGTATACCACTAGGCCATCAAAATACAATACAATCAATATAAAAATTATCTTAATGATCTGATAAAAAAGCAAAACAAGATTATATAAATGAAAAAATCGAAAATAGTCAGTCCCATACCAAATCTCTCTGGAATGCCATAAATACCTTAACAAATAATTTAAAAAAAAGATGTTGATTCTAAAGACTTGTATGATAGAAACCGAATAACCTCAGATCCAAAAGAAATATCGAAGAATGTATTTAATAATTACTTTGCTGACGTTGGACTAAGTTAAGCAGAGAAAATACCCTTAGCTCAACCAAACCATAACAAACTGAAAAAAAGGCTAATTCATTCTTTCTTGAGGAAACAAATAAGACAGACATTGAAAAAGAAATAACTCCATACACACGAGTTTTTAATTATTTATTAGTATTCAGTCAAGGAATATATATAAATAGCAAACAATAAATTAGTGGTTAGGTTATAATTGAATATGAGTTTTACAGCCTCCTAAAGGACGCTGCTGGAAATGGTTTTTCATAAATCACTTTTAAACTACCCGGAGATTTAGAATTTAATAAAAATTTTAGGTGATGAACACTATTAGGGACCTCTTAAAATAACATCCTTAAAATACATTTACCTTGTTTTCTTTACCAGGGGCGAACTAGGTTGTACACTTTAATGCGTATAATTTTAACACCCTGTATGTTAAAGTCTAAAAAAAAAAAAATTTGGATACCTTGAACCCTAGGCTAAAAAAAAGGTGCTCAATGAATTCGAGGAAGATCCCACCACAAGCACTAGGAAAATTGCTCAGACGGTACACATTAGTAACTTTACAGTTTGGAATATTCTTAAAAGAAACCTTTTATACCCGTATCATATTCAGCGGGAAAGAACGGCTTTGTGTCGTTGGATGCAAGAAACGCATAAGGCAAGATGCACCGTTTATAAGAAAAATACTATTCACCGATGAGGCTAATTTCTCCAGGGACGCAATTATGAACTTCCACAATAACGACATAATATGGCATTATGAGAACCCACATGCTGTGGCAGAAAACCGCCATCAGCACCAGTTTTCACTTAATGTATGGGTCGGCATTATTGAAAATTTTCTCATCGGTCCATTTTTTTTACCAGCAAGGTTGAGGTTATCAAGAATTTCTTGAAAATGAATTACCAGCGATGCTAGAAGATGTCCCCATTCAGCTGGGACAGCAAATTTTTTTTACATGACGGTGCTCCAGCCCATTTTAGAGTATTTGGATATTACGTATCCAAATCGTTGGATAGGTCGGGGAAGTTTTCACCCTTGGCCCCCACGGTCTCCCGACTTAAATCCGCTGGATTTTTTTTGTGGGGCCACCTTAAATCACTGGTTTATAGAAATCCAATTGATAATGTGGAGGAATTGTGTAATCCCATTATAACGTCTTGTGACATAATTCAGCAGACATCAGGAATTTTTGAACGTGTCCGCCAATCAATGCGACGTCGATTACATGCTTGTATCACAGTCTAACATCTATATACATATATATGTTGAAATCTATATACTTTGGTGTACCTTTCCTTAGCTAGACAAACTCTTCTTAGACTAACAGTTTTCGAGATAATAGCAGTTCTCATGTGTAGAGTAAATCACAATTTAAAAAGTAAATAACATTTCCGATCCTGTTTCCACATCACATGTACGAAACAAAGGACGCTGGGAAACGCATGCCCGGAAAAGCGTGGAAATAAGGACGCAGAGGGTCGATGCCGAGGCGTCGCCGTCATTTCGCATTTACTAACAATTCTAAAAACGTTTAAAATAATTTTATAAATTATTGAAAAATGAAGTTCTAACGCACTTAGGTTAGACCGACCTTGACGGCGTAAAAATTGTATTCGCTTATATGAAAAGCGGACAATCATTCATTTTAAATGGGTTTTGTATTGTTTATTATACGACGGGTACTTTACATAACAGCAATTATGGTTTTTTATTAAAATTTTTAAAACTGGTTTAAAGTCTTTCAGTCATAAAAATGTTCCCAGTATGTAAATGATTGTGAACTCTTCTATGTTAAAGGCCAACGGTTACGGTAAAGGTATATACGAGATTTGGTAAATAAATTTTGCAACCAACGGTACTATATGGTACATCCTATAAAAATGCTGTGCATATTTTGTAAAGCACGTTTTATGATTAAGTATGGTCAAAATGTCATAAAAAATTGCATTTCTAGTAAACGTTTGAATAGCATTGAAGATTAACTAATTTCTCAACAGGAATTAATTATTTTTTGGTTCAGGATGTATGTAGAAAAATTAGAAATTTAATTTGTATTTTTTTTAAGAAACCAGGAATTATAATAAAGTTACTCATATTGTGATAAAGTATATATAATATATTACCTAACTTAACATATAAATTTGAAATTAAACGTATTATAAAAAGAAAATTAAATAAAATTAATATTTTCTTGGCCAAAAGTTTGGAAACTGAAAAAAGTTATTTATATAAATTACATTTAAATTACTTCTCTACATCTTCGTGGCATAAAATCGACAAGTCTTGCACAGTCTTCACTGGAAATGGCAGCCCACTCAGTTTGCAGTATTTCCCACAGTTGAGCCTTGTTTGAAATCGAATGGTTTCGAATCTTCCTGTCCAAATGATCTCATAAATTCTCTATGGGATTCAGATCTGGGGACTGTGAAGGCCAATCCATTAAAGCAATGCTCTGTTCATTTAACCAGTTTTTCACAAATTGGGACTTGTGTTTGGGGTCGTTGTCTTGCTGAAACAACCATCTCAATGGCATTTCCTCCTCAGCATAAGGCAACATGTTGTTCTCCAATATGTCTTTAGAAAACGGTCCATTATTCCATCAATTTTAACCAGGGGGCCAACACCTGATCGGGAGAAACAACCCCGCACCATTACGCTTCCACCACCATGTTTTACCGTAGGCATTTGGTATTTGTGGCTGTATCTTGTACCTTTTGGTCGCCGGACATAATTCGTCTCCCGTCACTCCCAAATAATTGAAACTTATTTTCGTCACTAAACAATACAGTATTCCAATTTTGGTGAGACCAGGTAAGATCTCGTGCAAATTTCATGCGATCCATTCAATTTTTCTTTGATATTAGTGGTTTCTTTACAGTAACTCTTCCAAAACGCCCCACTTCATTTAGCCTTCTTCTCACCGTGCGAGCAGACACAGAAATCCCCATTTCACTCGTTTCTCCAGAAATATCTATAGAAGTTTTCTTTGGGTCGTTCATCGATATTCTTTTCATTACCTTCATAGCTCTTTTGGCCAACTTTCTTGGTCTTCCTTGCTTGTGTACCTCTCTCTTCAAATTTTTTGATTATTTTTGAAACAGTGCCTTTAAAAATGTTTAAATTTTTACTTATTTTAATTTGTTTATAACCCTTCTGGTATAGTTCAACTATTTTACTTTTTAAATCACTAGATAAGTATTTACACTTAGGCATGATGCCTGTCTTCACTCAAACAAAATCTTACCGTTAAACAGCTTGTAGTAAATAATTATTAAGATGTTATTAAAGGTTTCCATACATTTGGCCACAGAGAAATAACTCCTCTATAATAACTCCTCCTCCATTCGAATTTCTTTATTTGCTGATAAGCTGTTTATTTATATTTTTGATTGTTTAAAGTTTCCATACTTTTGGCCACCACTGTAATTCTCATTTCAATAGGTTTGACAATAATACTTGCATGTAAGATGGTTATCATGCCAAAAAACTGGTAAAATATTCAACATTTTTGGGCATTTCTTCGTCATATCTGCGTAAATTTAATTTTCGAATACAGACTGAATCTTTTTAAAATTTTGATTTTCTTATAACATAAAGTAAGTCACGGCATAAAATTTTTCAATTTTTCCTATTTTTGTATAAAAAGTTTTTTCAATTGTAAGCTACTCGGAAACTATAAAAGTCACTGTATTGGTTACACTTTTATTGGCTTCTAAATTACATGCTAAGCCAGTTTTTGACTCGACGTTTCGACATTAGAATTACCATCATCACGATTTTTTTTTTGTAAAGGTTTTGAATCATAAGCCAAAGTCAGATACCCTTTAAGGTAAAATTTCTGATTGTATCAAAAGATTTGTATGCAATGTTTAGGGAATTTAGAACAAATAAGAAATGCTTTTTGAAATATGTAATAAAAAAAACTTAAAAGCTGTTGCCCAGATACAAAACTTAAATTTGATGAAGTATTTGGGTTCATTACACACGAGGAGCATAATTTTATGACATTCTTAGGCGATTGTTTGGTCTGACATGAACATTTTTACGCGAAAATGTGAGAAATATCATTTCTGTTTGATTGGCATCAACAATTATTTGATTCGTTTTAACATATTATTTTTCTACTCCATTGGGTTCATTATATTTACGAAAAACCTGATTTTATTACGATTTTTGGGTCTAAGTTGGACATTTTTATTTCAAAATGGATTAAAAGTCAATGTTTCCCAATTTTCTGAATTCCTACGACCTTTAAATTAATTTTTTAACAACTGCTTAAGTTGCCTTGAACACGAATGGCATCTTTTATTGGTAAAATGTCGATTTTTTGAAGTATCCCTCCGCGTTGTCTATTCATAATATTGGTTTCTAACTAAACTGTAAATCGTACAAGAAATATAATTAAATTCTCTACTACTTAAGTCACTTTTTGGGAGTGAAACTGTCTAACCAACGAGAACAAAGTTAGAGGGCGCCAAAGTCACCACTTACTATTTAAGCTACATTTTTCCTACCCTAGCATTTTTCATCGGCATGCATGCATTATTCCCCATATAACAAATTGCGCATTGTACTGAACTACTGTAAAGGTACTTAAGTCTACAACAACATCTCATGTGTCAGGCAGTGGCGTACCCAGAGTTTGGGCTTGGGGGGGGGGAGGGTATAAAAAAAAACGAATAAAAATAATTTATTTATTTTACGTTAAATTTGAAATTACAAAACAAAATCTAAATGCCGTGCCTTCAGAGCGAGATCATCAATAATTTCATCAACAGATATTATTTCTTCTCGATGAATTGATAGCATGGCAAATCCATTAAGCCGCGTTTGGGTGGTAGTATTCCTCAAATACGTTTTTATCCGTTTTAACGTGGAAAATGTACGTTCTGGCGTCGAAGTTGATACTGGCAATGTACAAACAATTTTTAGAAGTTTGTGTACATTGGGATAGGCATGCTGACTACAAACTTCCAAACAAGCTAATGCTTGGCGTTTGTTTTTTATTTCTGGGAAATTGTTTAAATGCTCATGCCACAGTTTTATTTCAGATTTTGTGATAATTTTTCGAACATCGGGTAAATATAAATCAAGCAAATTATTAAACTTATTGCTTGAGTCAGTTGATTCTCCAACAGATGAAGGTGATATAGGCACATAAATCCGTGAAAAATTTCTTTATGAGACGTAAATCTTTCTTCCAGCTGGTTAATGAAAAACTCCATGAATGGCAAATACATAGTAGTTCTAAAATAGTCGACCGTGTAATTTTCGGCATTTGGATTGATATTGGGATTTGCTCGATTTTTTTGTTTGTGCGTTATTCGTTTTACTTTAATTTCGACGCCCACACTCGACGCCACTTCCTAAAAAATTAATACAAAAGTGAAATAATCTCAAATTAAAAAAAAGAATACAAAATTTACCACTGCTTTGTTAAAAAGCCCTTCAAATTGTTTGTCAGCATCTAGTCGCAGCTTCCTTAAGCATAAAATTACATTTTCAGTCACCATTACAGCCTCTTTTAAATCAATATTTACTTTTTGCAGAACCCGACAAAGTGGCAAACCAAAACTAAAGATCTGGTTACGAACTACTAAAGAACTACTTGGAGGGCTATTAAAAAGTCGGAATCAAAAAGACTATTACGCAAAACTGGTGCATCCCCAGAATCCCTCCAAGCAGATATATCTTCCAAGCTTTAACGACGTATTTGTAAAGTTCCATGAAGTCTTGCACTGCTTCATATTTGGATATCCATCGAGTTGCGCATAATCTCTTTAGGGTTCTTGCAGATGGATGTTCATTTGATTCTTCGATTTTACTTAAAAGCACATTTTTGCGCTTTGGAGTATTAAAAAAAGTATATAGTTTTTCAATAACTCTAAGACAATTTCTTATTTGTTGAACCTCACATGCTTTGGAAATGGCCAGATTTAATGAATGTGCAGCACAATGTATATAAATAGCCTTTGGACATCTTTGTCGAATAAATTTTTGCACTCCATTAAATTTTCCAGACATGTTACTGGCTCCATCGTACCCTTGCCCCACCAGGTAGTTTATATCCACGCCAAAACTTTCCAGGCTATTTAAGATTGTGTTTGATAAATTTTCACCTGTCAAACTATCAGCTGGAATAAAGTGTAAGAAATCTTCATTTATGTTGTTATTATCACTCACGTATCTTACACATATGCTAACTTGTTCGACTGTAGAAATATCTGTTGTTTCGTCGGCAAGAATAGCAAACGCCTCTGCCTTGTTTATTCTGCAAACAAGTTGTTTTAGCATAATGACATTTACACTGCTAATAATTTCATTTTGGATTCTCGGGCTAATGTAAGTTTCTCTTTTTGTTGACGTTTCCAGAGTTTCCCGTAGCTGTGTGTCTCCCTTTGCTCTATATTTTAATATTTCCCGAAAATTCCCTTCATTTTTTGAGCTATCGTCTATTTCTAAGGCTCCCGAGTCTCTGTGTTCTCTTAACGACATTTCTTGACGACCACATAATATAATTGCTTCTATAATCGGCCGAATTTTATTCCGATTTTGCTTTGCTTGTTTTTTTCTTTTTTCATCCAGTAAACCTATAACTTCTTCTTGAACCCCTTTTTGTATTTTCTCCAAATTTTCGTAGGCACATATACAATCTTTGTGATATCTTGTAGACTCCTCGGCAATAAATATCTGTAAACAAAAAAGTACTGTATTATTATCTTATTATACATAATGTATGTTCGACTGGTATAAATTATTTGACAAATAATGATATTATAAAATATTATTTAAGCGACGCGACCCCCTGTATAATGCGTTAATACTCACGTACCTCTTTTGCCTTTTTCCAATTGTCCATTTTTATATTCACTAATCCACCTAATGTTTGCCCTCTGACACCTCCAGTAATAGCAAAAAATAAATTGTCTTTAAATCTATCTATTAAAGGGAAAGTGTATGATGGTGGCGGGATCCAAAGTGTTTCAATTATTTTTATTTTATCTGATACGGAACCAGAATTCAGAAAATTTGCAATATCCTGCGGGTGCGGATGATTTACTTCCGAAGATAAGGCAGATTCAGAATTACCTTTAAAATGTTTGTTCACATTGATAGATGAATCCAATCCTGATGTAGAGGCCTCCTCTTCATCATCCACGTTATTTTTTCTTTTAAAAAAACTTAATAGGTTTCCTTGCTTCATTTTTTTGCTTTCACGTGTCACGTGTTGCGCAACATACGAGAGCGCACACTCTGCGTTTTAAACAACAAAATTAAGCCACTGCCACATACATATTACGCAATCGCAATCGGAGACGGAAAATTCTTATCGCGTCCGTCTTCTTGCAGCTGATGCAAGCAAAGAAAATTTGTGTTTTTTTTAATTGCATAATTTTTTATTTAAAAAAAAAGGACATGTAGAGAATAATCTAATTTTTTGTTTAAAATTTAAGTTTTTTGATTTTTTTTAAATTTTATATTTTTTGTATTGCCTTGGGGGGGGGGGGGTATATCCCCCTTATCCCCTCCCCCGTAAGTACGCCACTGGTGTCAGGAACATTCGAAATCGACTTATGATATACAGGGTGTTCGAAAAATAGACGGAGATATTTCAATGGGTGATTCCTTGTAAAAAAATAAGAGAAAAAGTTTCTATAAACACGGGTCCGGAAATGCACAGTTTTCAAGGTACAGGGTGATAATTTTTTTTATTATTAATAATTATTTTTATAGGAGAACTGACACTTGTCAATGTCAAATCTCCTTGCAGAAATGATTTTTTGTTTTCCAAGACACCTGTGATTTTTTTACCAAAAATTAATAATTACTGTATTTTTTTTTTGTCGAAAACGTGAAGATAAAAAGAGAAAAGAAAAGTGAGATACGAAAGAAAATCAAAAGGCGAAAAAGTTCTATTTTTAAATTCTTAATCAAACAACAAATATTAACGTTGAAAAAAAGACAGTGACGTACATTTTTTTGCCAATAACATTTGCTTTGATGATGTCCCCCGGGACGCCACTGGACCTTATAATTTTAATCTAATTAGGGCTAAATTAGCCTCTTAATGCAACAAGTAATACGGCCAAATTTCAAAAGAATCGAGTACATATTTTTTTAATATTAATAAAAAAATTATATTTAAAAAAAAAATTATCACCCTGTATCTTGAAAACTGTGCATTACCGGACCCATGTTTATAGAAACTTTTATTTGTCGAACACCCTGTATATTATCCCTCGCGTCTGCAACTTCTCATATTAAATTAAAGCTCGTGAACGTGCATTTAATTTTACATGCATCCTTACAGTCGAGTTTTCTTTTACGTATAGGGGTTTCCTTGTAGAGGGAATGCCAATTGTATTACAAGTTAGTGATGTTTCACTATAATTTATTTAAATACAGATAAAAAAATACTGGTATTTAAAAATCAGTTGAGTCCTTCATCCAAGTGTTGAAATTCCAGATTGCCGGAAACTTGATTGCGCTTCAATTAGTGTCCAGTTACCTTTGGTAGATGATGGATCAGTAAACTGGTTACAACTTTATGAAAACTCCATGATACTTGATCAACCTCCTAGACTATAGAAGAATCATGCTTCTGTCTATATCAAAGTCAAAAGACAACATTACTAAGGGAATTTCCTTTGGAACTAAGCTTTCCTTCTGGTAAATCAACTTTTGAAGAAATTCACTTTATTAGTCATTTTCACTTTATAAGTCAGTAGATATTACTTGAATATAATGTGTTTTACCTAAGAACTAATGTGTATTACCTAAGAAAATTGCAGGAATGTATGTATGGTCTTATTTAGTAAATAATTCTAATGAAAGTTTACGTCTAAAGCATACTGCAAGGTCAATTTCAGATTTACAATTCCTGTATCCATCAGTGCAGTATCGTTTGAAAGTCATGCATGCATTTGATATCTTCTATTCAAGATTTCAGAAAATTCAGTATTACTTCCTTTAATGAAACTCAATTCTCTTAATAAACTTTAATAACAGAATAGAATTTCAGCCTGTTCAGTATAGCAGTGGCATTAATAGATCACCAAATAAATTTCAACTAAAACATGATTTGAAGGCGAGGCTGTATCATTTGTCTAAAGTTTCTAACTCTTTTGGTAAAGCAATGCTGTAAAGCTGGGAACCTTAATACAGCTTACCTAAAACCAAACTGGACTGTTAATTGTTTAAATAAGTTAATTGTGGGTAAAATGAAAATCCTGCTCCACTTATTTATTAAGCATTTAGTTATTTAAAATTCCCTACATGTTTCGGACAGTGTCGTCAATCATCAGGGGAGAAAACGTTTAATTGGCATTGGATATACGCTCGAGGGTTTGATTCTATGTCACCAACCTATTTGTTATTATTGTTTTTTTTTTAATTATAATTATTTACATTCTGTTGTAAACTAAATAAATACAATTAAAAAGAATAATAACAAATAGGTTGGTGACATGGAATCAAACATTGGGGCATATATCCAATACCAATTTTAAATCTTTTATCCCCTGATGATGGACACGACTGTGTTCGAAACATATAGGAAATTTTAAATAACTAAATGCTTAATAAATAAATGAAGAGAGACTGCAAGATTTTCATTTTACCTTAACCTACGACTCCACTGCAAGTATGGACTATTTTTTCACTAGTAAAAGTAATAGTTACGATGCTGTCATATCTCAACAGCAGACAGGAAAAATTAAGCACCAAATAAAGGGTGTATCAAATGGAATGTCACGCACGTGATCTTTTATTGATTATTGAATTTCAAATAATCCATTTTAAGCTATCAATCAACTAAAACTTGTGCTCAAACTAAAAAGCTACTTACCTTCAAGCAAGATTGATTGTAAAACATCATGATGATCAGTTGAAAGAGTTATGCTTAACTCTTTGAGGTACAGAAAAAATGGTAAAAATTTACCCAAGTGGTACAAAAAAAATTTATTCTTATTTATAACAAAAAAACATAAAAACTTATTCAAGGTGCTCTAAAATAACTTGAGAAATATCACATTTTTTACCTTTTTCTTTAAAAAAGCCATGGTACATAATTTGACCCACCATACCACTGCCTAAAGTTATTTTGTATGGTAGGACTGACAACAAGACTTGTTCTTTCCTAAACATAGGGGAACTTGACACATGCTGCAGGTCCAGTTTGCGCGTATTTCAAATTCCTTGGAACTACAGACTGCACATCTTCGTCTACTGGTTCGTACTGGCTGATGTGTACTTTGAGTAAGTCTAATCGTTTCTTGCTGAGAAGGTTTCCTTTTTTTGATGGGAGTTGGTAATGGTTTTTCGGTACCCTGTAATGATGTTACCAATTTGTCAGCAACTAGATGCTCCATAATATTCAAACGAAATTCTTTCATGTTCATTTTAGGCCCCTCAGATAACTTGTAAAGCACGTAAGCATTAATAACAGCAACATCAATAAAGAAAAACATGATTCTATGCCACCATTTTTTGCTTTTTCGGTCGAGGCCGTAAACTGCCCTCATTTGGTCAAATTTATCTACTGAGTTCATATGTTTATTGTAATCAGTCAGTGTTATTGGGCAAGGTATGTTTTCTACACTACTTTTGACCTCAGTTTTGTCATCTGGGTTGTGATAATTTGAAAGAAGGTGAACTGTTCTTTTATCGCGCCATTAAAATGCTGAAAGTCCTGTAGAACTCACGTACCAGTCACAGTCACCTTTGTGCATTGCTTTATCTTCCAGAAATTGGGGCATATTTTTTCTGGTATGTCTAACAGTACCACAGGCATATAACTTTTCTTGATATGGTTGATTCATTAGGGCTACATTTGTAAAAAAGTTATCAAAGAAAATTTTATGATACCTATGTTTTAAATTTTGTGTCATCTGAAGCACTACTTTGGTACCCAAACATTTTTCTGCAACAGGACCGGTTTTGCCACAATATATTTCAAAATCCCAGCAATATCCAGTGCTGTCAGCTATCATTCACACTTTATGGCTTTGCAGGCATGTATTGTTTGATCGTAGATCGGCCTTTAAACTTTATCATAGACTCGTCCACTGATAAAAATTCGTGAGGATGCAGACTGGCTTGAAAATTGGCTTTCAACATTTCTAAAAATGGTCTTACCTTATATAATTTATCAAAATTATCGGAATTTCGGTTGGGAATGAAGTTGTTGTCATTAAGATGTACATTACTTAGGAGCCAACCAAAGCGATGGACAGTTATTAGTCTACTAATAAATAGGGATCATATAAAATTGGATCTGTACTCCAGTAATCCCGATATGACGACAGCTTTTTGATACCCATTAGTATATTATACCAATAAATATACGCATTTCTACACTATCGGTGGGCTTATAACTTTTGCCGGAATTGTGAAAAGTTTGCTCTGCGTAGAGGTTTGTTTGAAACACCATATGGTCGACAATTTTGTCTCAAATCAGAAGTTTAAAAATATTATATTGTGTCACCCTATCTAGTTCCTTTATGACTTGGGCTAGTCCTGAATATTCCATAAATTGGATAGGTGGAATCGTTTTATTATTCTTACTCCACTGTATTTTGAATAATGTTTTTAATTCGCTCAGTGGAATAAGGTCTTCGGGGTCCCATTCCTCCGGTTCTTCATCAGATGATGATATTACCATATTATCCGGTTCTGATAAATTATTTGTGATTTCTGGCTCGTCTACATCATTTCCATTACAACTATCATTATCCGAGTCGATATCTGATGGGATGCCTACCAATTCACTGTCCGAATTTTCAATATTCTCAATTTCATTATAAAGATAATTAATATTTCACAAAAAATCTTAACAAATAGAAGAACTTGATCTTATGTGAAGTCATTTTATGCATGTTGGCTCTCAATGCATGAAAATGATGCGTTCTGAAACAGAGGGGTGCATAAATAACCAGCTCATGATAAGAGGGTTGCAGTAAAAGTCACCCTCGACTCATTAGACCTTGTTGAGGACGTGCAAACTGTTGTTTTTAACATTACTTTGAGTAAGGGAGTTTTATTGTACTGTTTCATTTTTATTTTTAATATTTGCAAAAGTTTCCAAGCATTTAAATGTTGATTGAAAGGAGATCAGTTTTGCTGTTTTCCTTGATAACACTTCAAAAGTAAACAGTCAAGGCGGTTGACGATTCTCATGATCATCTGAGCAGTTAGACTGTGTTATGGACATCAGAAATGGATATTTGATTTGATTGTGGATAATTATATTCGTCAGGTATATGTCATTAAAAAAAAAGGTATTTCTGATTCTTATAGCACCTTTATATGTTAATGTTTAAGGAAATGTATAGGATAAACTTCATTTATTTTTACCAGTAGTTGTCAAAGGTTATTGGGCTACTTTGTAATATTTTATAGCAATAAATTTAATTATTATTATATTAAACTTAATTTGGAGTTAGTGGTATACATAGTCAGTTTTTAACGTGGAGTCTGAACTTGAGAGTTCACAGAACGGATGATTGCATTGAGTTACAGTCGGATTTGAACCGCTGGGTTTAATTATGTGATTAAAATGTTATGGAGCTAAACATGAAGAAATCTTATAATTATGTCCTTTGATTAGTGTGTCCCAAATTAAAAACTTGGGAATTATACTTAATGAGCAGTTGTCATACGCACCTTGAATTTTCTCCATTAGCACCAAGTCCCTTCAAATATTGAGTTTTAATAACATAATTTCTGCTACCAAGTGTACCTTCAAGCTGATTTAGTATCAAAGCCTTGAACCTTGAAATCCTTCTTCAACTTTAAATCATTTAAATCGTCCAGAGTTTCAGTCAAGCTTTGCTTCTTAAAAGGCTAATTCTGAGGCCTGAATTAACAATCCAATAAAATCCTTTAAGAATTTTTCAGCTAATTCTTAATAAAGTGGTACTTAGGGTGAAGTGTTTTGTAAAAAAAAATTACGACTTGAAGATGGTTCTTTATGTCCATCGACTTAGTAAGGCAATGAAACTAACGCACTACAGCTGACTATTAAAAACAATTATTTTACCACATAAATAAATCATCATTCCTACAAACTATAAGCGTAACTATTAATATCCCCCATCCATAATTTTAACGCAATAAAATCCAAACAAACTAACCATATTCTTTCACCACTCGCGTTTGAAATGTCTATAAAGTGTAACCCAGTTTCGTTTTGGCGGGTCCAGGCCTTTGTCCCTGGTCGGTTCTGGATACTCCAACGCATTTCCCGGTTTGATCCAGAGCGGAACGCTACAGCCAGAGAAAGACGGAGCAACACGTTCATAGGTCAAGCTCATAGTTGCCTCTTCTCAGCCATGGAAACAGTGAATGTTATTAGGGAAAATTCGATATTTAAAGTCTAAATTGAGTCGCGTTAGTTCTGGTTTTATGGACGTAGTTTCACGTGAAAAAGTGCAAGGATTTAATGGTAAGTTGGGTTAGGTAAGTGCAAGGATTTAATGGTGAGTTGGGTTAGGTTAAGGGAGACATTATTGGGTTAAAAAGAGGACGAGGTATAAATAGGGCGATCCTAATAAATAATTTTTTTTTGAGGGGGGTTTGTCCGTATTGTGGTCTACATTTGTATGGTGGATATTTTTTTCTTATTTTGTTTATTTTAATTGCCTTCCATTGTTGTATTTTAATATCTAAAGAATTTTTATTTTGCTAATTTTGAATAAACATTTTAATTTTAATTAACGGGCAGTATTTGTTTTAAAATAAATATTCGTATACCTTAAATTATTTAATTTTTTTTATTTCACTACTTTGACCTAAATTTGTTAATTTTTAATTTTTATTTCTAAAAACTCAAACATTTTTTTTGATCTAATATTTTTTCAATACGTTCAGCATGTGTATTCAACATAACCTAAAAATTTAAATACTTGCTAAAGCAAGTAAAAATTTATTCGCGAATTAATCAACCGTCAATAAATCAATTATTCATGGAGCAACTCCCTGGATTAATTGACCAGGTGTCATCTTTTATAATGAGATAAGTCCTTCTGTTTAAAGAAAGAACGTATATGTCCAAGTATTTTAACCTAAATAACCTTCTTTTAAGGTTAGAAATAACTTCTATATTACCACCTGATCCTAAAGAAAGGAAGATTTTAAGGCTAATCTAAGTTTAACTCCACTAACCCCACGTAATGGAAAGCGTGAATCAAATTAGCGTAACTTTCGAGTTATTATTAAATAATTCTAAAGAAATACAGATTTAAAGGTTAAGGCTTAACTACAATATCCTTACGTAAGAGCATAAGTTAAATTATTCCAGGTGTAACTTTCTTGTCAGCTCAGTTCAGCCTATATAATATTTATGAACTATTTGTAACTCAAGCCGTTAATTGCCTGGACGAATAAATTCATTATTTTTGTTAATTCCAGGCAGTTGAATGTATTTTTTGCAATTTCCTTAATTTTCTCGAAAAACAAACTATTTTTATTTTTTTTAATCCATGCAGTTTTTTAAACCAATGAACTATTTGTAACTCAAGGCTTTAATTAACTGGACGAATTATTTTTATTATTTTCATTAATTCCAGGCTGTTGCACAGTGAATTTTCTTTAATTCCAGACTTCAATTGCATGGAAAAAATAAACTGCTTTTTTAAATCCAGACAGTTTTTCAGGTAATGAACTATTTGTTATTCCAGACGTTGATTGCCTGGACGAATAAATTCATAATTTTTATTAATTCTAGGCAGTTCAACAATGATTTTGTTTTTAATTCGACACCTCAATTTCCTGGAAAATTTAACTCAGTTAATTTCTTTTTTAATCCTTGCAGTTTTTTAAATCAATGAACACTTTGTAAATCAAGACGTCAATAGCCTGGACGAATAAGTTCATTATTTTTAGTAATTCCAGGCAATTGAACAATGCTTTCTTTTTAAATTCCAGATCTCAATTTCCTGGAAAAATTAACTACTTTCATTTTCATTATTTTCAATCCAGACCAATGAACTGCTTGTAACTCAAGACGTTAATTAACTGGACGAATAAATTCATTATTCCTATTAATTTCAGGCAGTTGAGCAATTAATTTAATTTAATTCCAGACTTCAATTGCCTGGACGAATAAAGTCAATATTTTTATTAATTCCAGGCAGTTGAACAATGGTTTCTTTTTAAATTCCAGATCTCAATTTCCTGGAAAAATTAACTACTTTCATTTTCATTATTTTCAATCCAGGCAGTTCATTAGACCAATGAACTGTTTGTAACTCAAGCCGTTAATTGACTAGGCGAATAAATTCATTATTCTTATTAATTTCAAACAGTTGAAAAATGAATTTAATTTAATTCAAGACTTTAATTGCATAGAAAAAATAAACTGCTTTTTAAATCCAGGCAGTTTTTCAGGTAATGAACTATTTGTTATTCCAGACGTTGATTGCCTGGACGAATAAATTCATTATGTTTATTAATTCTAGGCAGTTTAACAATGATTTTGTTTTTAATTCGACACCTCAATTTCCTGAAAAATTTAACTCAGTTAATTTTTTTTAAATCCTTGCAGTTTTTTAAATCAATGAACACTTTGTCACTCAAGACGTCAATAGCCTGGACAAATAAATTCATTATTTTTATTAATTATAGATCTCAATTTCCTGGAAAAATTACCTACTTTCATTTTCATTATTTTCAATCCAGATCAATGAACTGCTTGTAACGCAAGACGTTAATTAACTGGATGAATAAATTAATCATTCTTATTAATTTCAGGCAGTTGAGTAATTAATTTAATTTAATTCTAAACTCCAATTGCCTGGACGTATAAATTCATTATTTGTATTAATTCTAGTTTATTGAACAATGCTTTCTTTTTAAATTCCAGATCTCAATTTCCTGGAAAAATTAACTACTTTCATTTTCATTATTTTTAATTCAGGCAGTTCATTAGACCAATGAACTATTTGTAACTCAAGACGTTAATTGAGTGGACGAATAAATTCATTATTCTTATTAATTTCAGGCAGTTGAGCAATTAATTTAATTTACTTCTAGACTTTAATTGCATAGAAAAAATAAACTGCTTTTTAAATCCAGGCAGTTTTTCAGGTAATGAACTATTTGTAATTCCAGACGTTGATTGCTTGGACGAATAAATTCATTGTTTTCAATCCAGTCAGTTCATTAATGATCAATCAACATTATATAGTTGTTTAGTCGTGGCATATAAAATTAATTAAACGTATTTTAAAATAACTAGTCTAATTAAAAACCGAAAACCTCTTAAAACTTAATTAATAACATTAGAAATAGAATTTATTTAATATTGACGTGATGTAACTTATAGCTACGTCACGGGTTTCGGCGAGTGTTTGTTAAGTTTAATAGCAGAGCCGGATTAGGTATCAAATACAAATTTTTTAATTATTTAAGACAAATGTTAAAACAGTAGCGATTCGTCTTTTTTACTGATCCTCAATGAACTGTGGTCCCAAACCCAACTTATTAGTTTCAGGCAGTTGAACAATGAATTTAATTAGTTTTCCTTAAAATTTATAGATCTTAAAAAAACCTGGAAATGTCTCATTTAAACCACCTCCTATAGTAACGTTGACGTTCTTTAAATGTTAAATGACGTTTATGTTACCACCTGATCCTAAATTTTACGGGATATTTTAAGGTTAATCTCAGGTTTACTAAGCTTTAATCAACCAAATTGAAAGTCTCCAGACGGGGCTCTTTTACTGATAAACTGAAAAGTCTTGTTGTCATTTGATCCTATAAAAATGAACATTTTCGAGGTTAACTCAGATTCAATAACTTAATTTATCCCAGAGATAACTTTCTTGTAAACAGTTGTTCTCACAGATATTTTTAAGATTTTAATTCAAAGGTAGCCCTAGTTGAGACTTATATCAGGAATAACTCTTTTGTATCATTTGATGCTATAGAAATGGAAATTTTTGAGGTTAAACTACACTAGGTCTATGTGAGAGCAAGAGTTTAATTATCCCAGGAATAACTGTCATGTTATAACAGCCTTAACTATACTAAAATATTTATTTCTTTTATTTTTATGCTTTTTATCATTTTACATTTCTTTCAACATTTTGGCCATTTATATACATAACAAATTATTTTCATTATTGCCTTTATGAGTTTCTTAATACTTTTTCCTCTTTAGTCATTTTTATATTGAGTTTCTTCGGCCTCTCTTTTCTTTTATTAGATTTTTCCTGTATTTCTTCTTAATCTTTTATTATTTCCTTTCTTGCTTTATTATAGAATCAATTGCATAAAAGATACCTTCCTCTAATCCTGAGCTAACCCCCTAGTAAAAGAAAAAACATGTTTATACAGCATTTTAACTCTAGGGTTCTTTTGCTAGAGTTGCCATTGCTGATTAAAAAGATTTTGAGACATGAAAGCATGTAGGATAACTTAGATGCATCACACTTTTCTATAATTCAAGCCCAGAGTAATCCTTATTCTCCTTTTAAGAAACTAAGTCTAATAAAGCAATGGGTAATTTTGATATGAGCACTAAGTCCCTTGTAATACTTTAGCATGACTAACCCTCAATACGTATATGGAAAAGAATAGTACAAAGTCGTTTAGTGGTTTCAAGTGCTATAGTATCCACCATAAGTGACGTAAGATTGAAACTATGTGAATACAGCTGACGTTATCATATCATCTTTTGGGCCCCTTTGGTTAAAAAGGCATTTACAAAATTCTTTAAAGCTTTGCTCCTTATTACGCTGAGAAAATGAAGAGCAACGCAGACTCAGCAATTACATGAACAATCCAAGTTCTTGGTCAGACTTCTTCAGTTTTATTAAGAAACCTGTAAGACCAATGATATTAATAGATTGCATTGCCTATAAGTGCAACTTCTAAGATTATCTACTACTATTATCTATAATCAACTCCTTCTTAGTTAGTGTAGAAGACATTTTATAGAAATCCTAGCCTTAAGAGATTCTTCTCCGTAAACCAGAATTCTAGCACTTGTTCTGGTTTCTCATCTTTCGTTCTTTAATACCCTTCAGCCTTAAGATTCGGTTTATCAGTTCCTTCCTTAGTCAACTTTTTCTACCAACGAGTACAGGTTGTTAATGAAAAAGTGTACCCAAACAGAAATCTATATTAATGTTCAATAAATCGGAATATATTGATCAAATCACATGTCTACATCTACGCGACTGAATTTACTGATTTAACCCCGTTCATTTATAGGAGTATTAAAGCCCGTTCCCTCAATTTCAGAATAAATTAATGAAATAACTATCAATGAGCATGCTGAAGCATAAGGTCCAAGACCGTCAATGCGACGAACGGTTGCAGAATCTCGAGGTCGTCAAATGCCGCGTTAAAATTGTAAGTTTTTAGAGTGAGAGTGAACAACACGATATGGTAGATTCTCTAGTAGTCTTAACCGGCTTTATCATCATCTTTTTCATGATATTTATTATGCAATCATACTTCATCTTTGCACGCACCGTTTACTTCTACCTCTTCTGCTATATCTTTATTAATTTCGTTGAAGATAGTTATTTTAATGAAATTTAAATCGGTAGTATTACAGTGTGAAACATAAGAAGTTGATGCCAAGTCATATTAACGGTAGATTATACAGGAAACGTTTTGTCAACAACAAGTGAATTAGTCAATATGGAAGAACACACGATAGTTAAATAAACATTGATTTTTGGTTTACGCCAGATGTACATCTTTGATTGAATTTCAACTATAAATATCGGATAAAATGTCCGCTTGATATACGTTGAGGCATTTAAATTTTATTCACGTTTAACACTGCATGTTAATAATATACAATTATTATTTCATAAAAGTTAAACGTTCAAATATGGTATATTGTATACTATTTAAACAGGCTTGTGAAAAACGTGTAATGGAATGAGACTTATTTTTTTAAATAACTTTACTATCAATGCAGATATTTTTTTATATTTGCAGATGTGGCTTATGCATCAAGGGGCATTTTTCGACGCATAAAGAAAAAAAATAATGTTTGACCAATGGCGTCCATAAGAGATTTATCGTAAATATTATTTAATAGAAAAAAAGTACACCACTGCATTTTTCTAAAATAAATTTAATTTTTCAAGTAATTGCTTATTTTTGAGCAAATATTTTTTAGTTGTAGATTTTGGTACAATTATTGCTTAATGAATATACCTTGACCTTATACGGTTGATACCTATACCAATAGGGTTTTTTTACGTTTTTCTCGCAAACTTTAAGGTTATGTGGGAAAAGTATAGATATAAAAACTGGTGATTTTTTATCACCTTTAATTTTCTTAAAAAGCATGTTTTCCCAGGCAAATATTTTCTGCAAAAAAAAAAGTTTTTTATTAACTCTATCCTTGCCCCCCCCCCCACCCACCCCACACAACTTACCAGTAAGAAATTGTTGTCAAAAATCACTGTTTTCCAAAATAATACGCATGAATAACAGCTGGTTCCGTCGTTAATATTTAATCTAATAACACAGTTTGTTTATTTAAATTTGATATAATTATATGTATATTTGTATCTATATTAATAAATATCTAATACAAATACAGTAAGGATATTATAAACGAAAACAGTGATTTTTCAAAAGAATTTTATCAAATATTTGACCTATCGTAATAGAGTTAAAAAACTAGTCAAATAAATTCCGTGTAAATTTTTTTAAATGTCAAAATTTTTTCCCTTTTTTAAACAGAATCGTATAAGATATACGTATATTCTATAGTTTAATAAATATACCAAAACCAAAAATTTAGTAAAAAATCGTTGAATAAATATATATTTAACGATAGTAATATATGATGCGTTGCTTGAACTATATACAAAGTCTAAGCAATGATTAAACGTTCATTGAATATTGGACTGACCTTAGATGGTGACTAGAGCGGTAACCTGACATTGTTGAATGATTCTAATTTTCGAATGAAACATTTAACTGGCTAAGAACTTATTCGTTTCTATTAATGTCATTACAGATAAGAAAGGTGAATTAAACGTCTAGCTAAGGCAAATCTCTAAAAATGGCAACGTTGGATTTGAACGTCGGCTTATTGTCAGATAAAACTTCAAGTTAAGACCCAGAAAACGTCACGACACGATTGTCAAGAACGCGTGTTCTTTCGTGTCTGGTAAAGACCAACTTCTAAAAATGACAACGTTGGATTTGGACATTAGCTTGACGTGTACTTCAAATAGAATTAAATTAAGCGGACAGCCGAGGTTTGTGTATGTAGGTCTCCTAATGACCTTAGGAAAACCAAAGATGGTCCAAAAACATTATGTTGTTCTCACTCTAACGACTCTTGCTCTTATGACATTGAATGTAATAGGCAACGTTGGTGCGGCCTAGCTTTTATAGACTAAATGTTTGAAAGAGCAACGACAGGTGGCTCCGTTGTATGACATTCTGCTTAGGACATTAATAACAAAAATGACATTGTTGAATGATTCTATTTTTCGAATGAAACATTCAACTGTCTAAGAACTTATTTTTTTCTGTTAATGTCATTACAGATAAGAAATTTTCTTTTAGTCAAAGGTGAATTAAACGTCCAGTTAAGACAAATCTCTAAAAATGGCAATATTGGATTTGAACGTCAGATTTACCCTTTACTTTAAGTTTAGACCCAGAAAACGTCACGACACGATTGTCAAGAACGCGTGTTCTTTCATGTATGGTAAAGACCAACTTCTAAAAATGACAACGTTGGATTTGGACATTAGCTTGACGTGTACTTCAAATAGAATTAAATTAAGTGGACAGCCGAGGTTTGTGACCTTAGGAAAACCAAAGATGGTCCAAAAAACATTATGTTGTTCTCACTCTAACGCGAAGCCTAAAATATAAAAACACTATGCTAAACTTAAAAGTTATTCGGCAACGTTGCTCTTATGACATTGGATGTAATAGGCAACGTTGGTGCGGCCTAGCTTTTATAGACTAAAAGTTTGAAAGAGCAACGATAGGTCAACTCGTAAATCTATAAATTAACCTTAAAAGGATCTAAACACGGATAATTAAGGCCCAATTTACATGAGAAATAAATAATTAAAATTCTTGTGTCGAGAAAAGTTCCGCGTTCAGATGGCTTTGGCTCAAACGCCTTTAATGTACCGAATGTATTATAGCAGAAAACCGTGAAAAGAGCAGGAAATAGAGGGAATTGTTTAAAAAGAACGGATGTTATGTGCGGTCGCGAATGAGAGCGGATTTCTAGGGAAGTCGTATGGGTTTTATCGGACTGGTTTTTGCATTAAGGAGAAATTGACGAGTATTTATGATGGATTTAACAAAAAGAGGATGACGGAAGGTATACGCGTTTTTTGCTATTTTTATGTCTATGTGAAGTGATAATAAACTTAATTAACAGAATAGTTCGATGATATGAGAAAGATTACGTGCTACGTGGCAACGTTGGAATTATTTTTTCTTTTACTACGGTACCTTGGATTAATTGGTAATTTAGACACCGGTAGTAGAAAATATAATTTCTGTCCTTAACCACTTGAAATTGATGAAATATTAATCTTTGATTAGCTAATAATTTGTTAATCAGTGATTAGCTATTAAATGTGATAACGAAGCTTAGTCAAGATAAATTTAGTAAAATATTAGCAATGATTTTAAGGAGTTGTCACTGCAAATCCATTAATAAAGCAGGGATTGTTCAATAGAGTAAAATGGGAATTTTTTATTCCTCTTCTTTTCAAGATAAAATTAGTGATTTTCGTAAAAAAATAAGTTTTTCTCATTAACAATTAATCAACTTTAATTTTGAATTAAAAAAAAATCCTGTTTTTGCTTGGAAATAATTGTTCTGTTACGAGAATATTCATCTCAGTCGTGACTGTTCGATAATCCATAACTCCCATTATTTTCAAAATATAAATAAATCAAAAATAACTTTGCCCGATATATATATATATAAACCAAAATAACCATCAGTTTCTTAAAAATCACTTAAACCATATATAAAAGCCGACAGTAATTACCTAAACAGTCATTATATTTTTTGTTTGTTTACATCAAGCCTAAAGGGCTATAAAACCGATATATTGCCTATTTTTGTTTTGTTTTTCGAGTGTAAAATAAGCCTTTAAGGACCAATTTAGTCAGTAATGGGTCATATAAAAAAATTATGGCTTAATACACCAGAATAAACCGGTTTAAAATCAAATACCAGTTAGCGATCGGGTAGACTCGTTAGAGGTCGTGGATGATCGCATTCGCGTTGTTGCCATATAAATCCATAAGTGGTTACAATGCAGATGAATGCACTTGGCATTCATAAATGTGGAGTAGGGTGTGACATTTTGAGAAATAAAATAGGGATTTATTCACATTTTACACGAAAACGTTAAGGTTATGTGGGAAAAGTATTGTTTTTACTGTTGATTTTTTATCACCTATAATTTTCTAAAAAAGTATTTTTTTCTCCGGCAATTATTTTCTGCAAAAAAAACGTTTTTTATTAACTCTACCCTTGCTTCCCCCCCACCCACCCCACACAACTTACCAATAAAAATTTTTGTTCAAAAATCATTGTTTTCCAAAATAATACACATGAATAACAGCTGGTTTCGTCATTAATATCTAATCTAATAATACAGTTTGTTTATTTAAATTTTATATAATTATATATATGTATATTAATAAATATTTAATACAAAAACAGTGCTATTAGATTAGATATTATGGATGAAAAACGGTGATTCGTTAAAAGAATTTCTTACTGGGTAAATGTTTGGGGTGGGTGGAGGGCTAAGGGTTGTGTTAATAAAAAATAATATTCTTGCAGAAAATATATATTCAATATTTAATTTAGTAACACGATTTATGTAAATTTAGTATAATTTTATATATAAGTGTTTAGTATAAAAACAGCGTTATTAGATTGGATAATTTAAACGAAAAACAGTGATTTTTCAAGAATTTCATCAAATATTTGAGGTGTAGTAATCGAGTTTAGAAACTAGATTTGTAAATCCTGTGTCACTTTTTTTTAATGCCGAAATTTTCTCCCTTTTGTAAACAGAATTTTATGTTATATATTCAGCAGTTTACTGCCAAAACATTAAAATACCATGACCATATACGGTTGAAAAATATACCAAAACCAAAAAATCGTTGAACAAATCTGTACTCGGGAGGCATACAACACTATGTGTCATTAGCTTGATTTGTGAGTATTCAGTAAAAACAACAATTTTAACACAATTAGAGGTTAGTGTTGAATTGTGAATATGTTATCTTACTGTGACTACCCAAATTAATAACTATATAGTTTTCTTTTTAAAGGAATTTTTGAAAAAAATTCAAAAATATTAAAATTTGGAATTTGAAGGACATAGTGTTCTATGCTTCTGAAAAAATATAAAACATATTTTTATAATGATGGAAATAGTGTGTATTCTGGTTAAAAGTATTGTAAAAAATAGACAAAATAAAACAAAATTTTTTATTAGTTAATATTACATTATCAGTATGCGGACAACAGTTAGTCTTCGTCAGTACTAGGGTAATGATTATTGTCGAGTTTGTTATGCCTAAGATTCTTATAGAAATCATGACAGTAAGAGTTGGTAAATGGGAGCAATGATAAAAGGTCCTTGTACTTCTGTTCAGTGATATCTTTTCCTCTCTCAGTAACAGGTTGAAGTTTTTCTGGTAGATTTAGTCCAATGATCTTGCATTTCTTTTAAGATTTACTTTTCGGAAATCATCCTCAAACTTTGTCTTAAAGTACAAAATTCCAATCTCACCCTTTCTCACTTGAAGTTGTACTGCATTTGAGATTAGGACAGCCTGTTTGTCTGTGTCGATTTTTCTGGCGATAAATGGTGAGTTTTTGAGAGTCCCGGAAAGTTCTTTCAAGTTAAAAAAAATCTTGCACTTCCATATTTTCTACAATGAATTTTGGGGAGCATTGCCTAATAAATTGCTGTCAGTCCCACGGAGTAATTTCTAGGCGTAATAAATTATTTCTCGTCCTTTCAATAACAGCATGCATTGTGTCTGCCTCCATATGGGTGTGGCCTTTTAATAAAAATTTATGATTAATTACCTCAACTCGTGGATACTTTCCAATGATCCAAAAAAGTGCCATTACTACTGATAAGTTTTTATTTTGCCCATAGCAGTTATCGGATCATATGGTCAGTTCTTTGGTATCTCCGATATTTTGTGTCGCCCATTTAATTAAAGCTGATCCCATCTCGTTACCACCTCGAGCAGCCTTAGTTTCATCCCACATCATATTATGCGCCAGACCTGTAGTTGCGTCGTAGATTGTGAGTGGGTAAACATTTTTATAAATCTACTGTCAGAATTCTTACATGGTTTTCAGTTTTAAACCTTTCTATGTCATCATGCTTTAGATGGTACCGAATTTTCGATTCCTGTATGTGAGCGTCATGTTGAATCTGCAATTTATTTTTGTCAGTTTCCGATTTGCTTGATGTTATTTTTGCAATTAAGGTATCACAATCATCACATGTATCATTTTCTGGTGACTTAAAAGATAAATTATATTCTGTGTTGAAGACCTTTGAATAAAACCATTTTTTGGCAACCAATTCCTTTGAAATGTCATGTTCTGTACACCACTCAAGATAAAGCTGGTATAATTTTTCCAATGTAAGATCGAGCCCAGATATTTCTTTGCAGTCCGTTCTCTAGAGTAATGACTCTCATAGGATGGTATGCCCTCGATGTGTTGTTTAACATGCAGGCGTATATTTTCAGGTGTTTTATTTCCCGAAATATGTTTACCCCATTTATCTTCTTCCACCATAACTCCCTTCTGACTTTTTTTTAAAGTATTAACAACTACTGTATTAGATATTGCTAATGTGTTCAAAAACATTAGCTTGCAAATTTTGATGGTCACATTATTTCTAATAACAAAAGTGTATTATTCTTTGTTCGGACGCCATCCCTGCTTCTATTACGTTAAGTATTTTTGACTTCAATGCATGAACGAATGTATTGTCGTTTAGTATCCACGGACTTTTCCTTGCTCCAGTAAGTTTCATAAATATTTTGCCTCTCATCTTTTGAAATCTTCTCAAAACATTTCATCCGACATTTGCATGCATCTTTCATTTGCCTTGCTAATACTTCTTTGCCTTTCTTACTGGTATAGGCTTGGCCACTAGCATACCGCTCTTTCCGGATTGATGATTGCCAATTTTCTTTGTGGCGCATCCTTTTACGCCCACTTTGTTTAATAAGAGTTTTTTGTATTATCTTTCTTTTTTGAGTACTCTCTGACATCGAAATACTTGGGTTTAGATTAGCTGGTATTACAGGCAGATTATCCAACTCCTCTGCGACAGATGAACCACATGATGGCGACGAAGTTCGTGGTGAATAATCCCGATCGGCGATCTTTCAAAGAATCGTCGCTATCATAATCGTCCAAATCGTCACCTTGAATTACTTAAAGCTCCTAAAAAATTAATTGTGTTTAGTGTTAGAGTGTTTTAGAGTTAGTGGCATTTAAAAAAATAAACATTAAATACGTTTTTGGTCATCAGCATGACATTTGCTCAAATGTGTACGAATTATACTTTTTTCTGTGCAAAACTATTTGAACTAACTTTTTTGTATACCTTTTAAATTATTTTTTAGTTAATAAACTTACAGGACAAATTAGTTCATAAGTAATTTTATTTTGTACACACTATTTTACTCGTACTTTCTTCATTATACATAATTTGTACAATTTTCTTAAGCGTTTTAACGGGGTGTGAATTAGCGAGGTTCTATTGTAGTGATTTTTTAAAAAATCATACAAATGCTTGGGATACATACCAAAGAGTGGAACTTCTACATTCCTTAGAACCACTAGTGAACCATCAGACTCGATAGTCAAATTATCTATGGTATAACCGTAGTAAACGTAGTAACCGTATTTTCTAGACCCGATGATGAAGGAGTCTCTATGCACAGTCCTTGATCTGTAGTGTTCACAGTCGTGGCTGATAAGCATCTATTAGTGGTAGTGCTTAATTGTACCAATTCTAAAATTTAATAAAAATGCATAAAAGTTTTACAATAGGTTTTTATAATTTATTAGGAATAGAGGAAACACTAAAAAAATATCATCATAAAACATTTATATTTTAGTATCTATATTATATCCAAAATAATCACATTCAAATTGATTATAATAATTAAAATTTAATTTTTTAGCGACAATCGCGCCAAACAACGCCAGTGCGTGCTCAACCTTACCTCCACAAAAACGTTTGTTATAACCTCAAATTTTGACGAATTCATTTACGTTATCTATTACTATTTCTTAAATTAATTTAAAAAAGTAGTCTTACCTTCTTGTTTGTCTTGCTTTTTAGGAAGTGACAAGATTCGTTTTCCTCTTGATTCCATTTTTTTTAAGTTTTTTTCAAAACTATTGTAACTAAGAATAATAAACACAGTCAATAATAAACATAGCACTCACTAATTTGCCGCCTTCAAAGCCTAAAATCATACTGACATGTGGCACGGGTTTAACATTATGTGTAATCACCATCTACTATTTTATAGCTCTACTTAGAGGCATATGACACCAAGTGATTATGGTGTTCTATGCCTCTAAATGAGTTACCAAAGATAGTACTAGGCATACAGATATTATTACTTTGGTGTCTTAAGCCTCTGATTAAAATGCACATAGTGTTAAAACCTTATGATGTTTCTCGGCTATTTTAATTATTTGGACTTGGCGTTGTATGCCTCACAAAAGATTTTAGTTTTCTGAATAAAACTACATAACATACTAATTTTTGGTAAAAATTGGACATAGTGTTCTTTGCCTCCCAGGTACAGAAATATATATTTAACGATAATAATATATGATGTGTTGCTTGGGCCCCTGACCATTGAAGGTCTTAGGTGCGCAAGTCAATGCAACAGTGCATAACTTGCAATAACAAGTCAAAGTTACAAGTTAAAAAGAGAACGATAGTGGGCAAGTGTGATCAATTCTCCATTTAATTTAACGGAGTTTTTGGGATGTCAAAGTCTGAATGTTCAAGAGAAATACCCTCACTTCTTTTCTGAGCGTCTTCTAGGACTCTAACTTCAAGCTTTTTTAAAGAGGTGATATACATAGTCGAAAGCTTTAGACAAGTCCCTGTCAAAAGGTATTTTTTAGCCAAAATAGAAAGGCTGAAGAACTTTCCTCCTGATCAGTTTCTTAAGGTACGTTTATTTAATCCCATAGAAATACTAATAGAAACCTGAAGCGATTAATCCAGAGTACAGATGAGAATATGAAAACTTGACAGTGTAGTTGATCAGTCTATTGATAAATGTTTTATATATTAAAGTGTTCAATATTTAATTAATTATATTGGGTTAGAAAATTCACATTGTTAAAAATTGAAAGACATATAGTTTCTCATCCTATAATGTTAAGTGAATTTTCACGTTTTGCTCGTTTTCCATTATCAAAAGTCAATACTGGAAATTGATTTCCTTGATTGACAACGGATGAACCGGAAACCAGATAGATTGGTTAAAAATCATGTTAGGGCTCTATTTTGAAATATCCGGGGATGAGAATGGACGGATAGGAAGAGGGTGTGTAGGTTAACCACCCTAGACATCCCTTCTAATTAATAATTTGATGTTAAAAGTCAAAAAAACGACTTCGAAAGTTTTGAAAATAACGTCCTCAAAGTAATTGAAAATAAAGTTAATTATGCCTGAAAAAACGTTAATAATGACTTTAATTTTTTAAGCAGTTTATGTTATTAGGTCCCAGGCAGTTAAAGTTGTTTTTTAATTTTTTCTAGTTTCTTTATCTCTTCCTGGCAGTCAATTTTTAATTCTTGCATTAGTTTTAAATTAAATTTTTTTTAATGTAATTATTTATTACTTCCAGGCAGTTGAAGTCATTTTAAATTTTCACTACGTAGATGACTTTATTAATTTCCTCTAGGCAGATGCCGTTAATTTATTTTTTCAGAAGACTAGATTTTTATTAAATGAAACAAACTGCATGGAACAAAAATCGGGAAAAAATTTTAATTGCCTGGAAACAATGGTGCCTGAAAATGACTACGAAAGCGTTGAAAATGAGGATATGGAAGTCACAAAACATTAATTGGGAATGGTTGAAGATGACTTAAGGCGGACATTTTCTAATAGACTTCCCAAAATACACTTCACAAAGATTCACATCACGCGTGTAAATTTATGTATTAAAGTTATTTAGAATTAATATGTCGATTGGAAGACCTTTTTTCATTTATTTGTAACTCACTGCGATATCTGGCCTATATGTTGTACTGTAACAGCCGTCGTGATCGTCGTTTTATCCCAATAAATCTTTAGCATTTCGTTTTCTATTATGGTATGTTTTGTAAAATTTGCATAAAATAATAACTTTTTATTAATAGTCGCCAATGGGGGTCAACAAATCATTTGAAATCCTTTTAAATAAATAAAATATATATTCCTGATAAAATCTTATTTTTGGGTCATGACATTTGGCGCCCAACGTGGGTCTAAAATTTATAGAGATAAATTAAAATATGTAACAAAAACTAAACTGATCCGAAAAAATCAATGATGTTTGATGTCTAACACCTCTTAAAGATTCAACGAACAATTCGACCCTAAAATTCAGAAAAATAAGTAAAAATATAAAAAAAAAAATTATTGATTTTTTGGTGACATTTGGTGCAATTTCTATCAAATTGAAAAAATAATTAATTAAAATCATTGAAAAAATTGACTTTTTGTCTTTTTATTCATAACGTAGTCAAGTCCCTGCTCAATTCCAAAAATCTCATCCATTCTTCTCTAAGAGACCAACATACAAAATTGACGAAAAACAAATAAACACAAAGTCACGGTCTCACAACATGTAATTTAACGGGCTACACGTGTTTCGCTCTAGTTAAAGCATCATCAGGCCTTTGGAAGACATCCACACACTTCACAGTACATAAATAAACAATGTATAAATAAACAATCCCTGCTCAATATTAAAAAAATTATTTAAATGTTGCCAAAAGGTGATGAATTTTAATTGATAACTCTTGGCGCCTTTTTTTTTTTTTATTTGTAGTTAAATTATGGAATTTACGTTCAGGGGCACAGTGAAAACTTGAAGATTTTTTCAAGTAATAAAAAAAGCTAAACAGTTATTTAATCCAACTAAATTGAAGCAAAAGACGTTTATATATTATAAGTATTTACACAAGTACTTATAATATATCTTAGGGAGCAATGGACCCATTTCTTGACCTCCTCGCTCTCCAGATTTAACGCCGTGCGATTTTTTTCTGTGAAGCTGTTTGAAAGAGTTGGTGTATGATCATGCAGCAGTAAATACTTCGAAAGAACTCTCAGAGCGCATTAAAAATTTTTGTGATTTAATTCGTGGATTACACAATTTTATTTGCAAAACTGATAAAAAGTCGTATTTTCATCGAGCAACAATTTTTGTAAAAATGACCATTTAACTTAATAAAGATCTTTTTTTTATATTTCAATAATATGAAGTAACTCTCTTATTATAAATTTTTTATATAAGTGATTTTGTTTTTATATAAATATTTATACAAGTACTTATATCTATCCCAAACTGTTAAAATCCCATTTATGCCATTCTGCCATTGAATTCAGCACTTGTTTCAATTTCTTTAATACAGATATTTCGAATTAACCCTGTGAATCCTTAATGTTTTCGAGTGGACTGGACGAAGGACCGATAATCAAAAATACACAATTTCGAGTCTAATAATAAATAAAAAAATTAATATTAAAACAAAAAAATATTATATTATAAAAATATTAAAACACCTAAACTATAGCACGCTTTACTAGCAAGAAATATTTTCGTCCTTGTACGTAGGCTTTTTTCAGTCTTAAGTTGTCTTATTTCTAGTGTTAAGTTTATTAAATAGCTTTCTACCTCCATATATGATAGAGCTACGGACAAGTTCAAAATGATGAATGGGTAGCCTCAACAAATAATTTTGTCGCGTATTATAGGGGCTTCCTAAGTAGAGTTCCTGTTTATATTTTCTAAAAACTAATACAACAAAATAAAAATACAACACAGGGTTAAAATATTATGACTTACAAAAAGCGGGCGACATGAGTCACGAGGCTTGGCCCCACATAGATATCTAATGGCCCTTTTCTGGAGTACAACACTGAACTAAAAAGTGAATTTGAACATGAACCCCAAAAGCAAATTCCATATCGAAGGTGCGACTCGATAATCGCGAAGTTTGCAGATCTGGCGATGGAGAAATTAAGACTGGTGACAATAACCCTTAGGGCGTAGCAGCCTGATGAAACTTTTCTACATACATTCACAATATGGTCTTCAAATTTAAGGAACTTGTCTATGGAAAGACCCAAAAACTTACTGAACGGTGGCACGGTGATGGCTTCATTATTTAAACATATATCATTTGTATTACATTTAAAATTAAGGTTATTTGTTTTGGAAACATTAAATATCAAAAAATTTGCCTCACACCAGTCTTTGATTTTTAACTCTGAGAAAACTTCAGACATAAATGAAAAGTTAATTGACTCGGCCAAGACTCGCAAAGCAACAAGAGGTAAAGCAGAAAATATTTTAAGAGAAAGCCCATCCCAACTTGATGAACTCTTATTCTTAATATTAACCATTAATTGTTTAAGCTCTTCTACACTTGTGGTAAGTAAGAAATTGTAAAGGCTTCGTCGAGTAGAAGTCGTGTTTTGTAATTGTGCCATTAATAATGTCATTGCCTTCCTTTTAGAAATTTAACATTTGCTATTCCTTGGTGCTTATCTAATTGATCTTGTTGATTTTTCTATCTTCTTGATTTTTTCCTTAATATCCATTTTTGTTTATATTTTCCTTTTAAAGTAAAAGTTTCTTAATAAAAGAAATTTTTAGTGCCTGGAAGAATTAAATAATTTATTCTAAAAAAATATAAAACATCATTAACTATGTTCAAATTGTTGACCATTATGAATAATTGACGGTCCAAATGCATATGTGGATTTTCTCCTTAATATCTATTTCTGTTTGTATTTTTACTTTAAAGTAAATAAAATATCCCTGAATAAAAGAGATTTTGAGTGCCAGGAAAAATTAAATAATTTTTTCATAGACATATCTATACTCTGTTCTTTGAGTAGAAGCTTTCTGAGAATATTAATAATCTCAATCTGTAGCACCAGAAGTAAAATGAATAATCTGAAACCAATTCTTAAAAAAGAACAATTACATAGAATTACAGATAAATAAAATAATCCTATTTTAGACATCTGATCACCAAAACATGGCGTTATTAAATTGTTTCTCCTATTAGGGGGCTACTACAAAAAAACTAAAATCGCCATAAAATGTGAATATTTTTAAATAATTTTTCTTTGACTAGGCATTCGGTTCTGTAACCAGAAACCCAAAATTTGTCGTAAAATTACAATTATTTACGTGAACATTAGACAAGTTGCAAATTATGAATTATAGATTAATTGGGGAACCCACGTTGGGCGCCAAACACCACTACCTAAAAAATATAGACTAATTTTACGAATTAGTTAGATGATTGCCATGATTTAGTATTGTCTAAATTATAAAGCTGAACTCGGCACTTATGAAGAGGTTTTTCTCCTATTTATGCTCTGAAAATGTAAAGCTTAAATCAGAATTTATAACATACCGGAACAATTTAACCAAGCCAAAAAAAATTGTAGTTTTATGTATACAGTTTTATGTATTACTGGACTTATATATTATGTTTTAACTTATAAAGTGGCATGTAGGCTGTAAAGGCTCTGGGGTCAACAACGTCCTAAAAATAACCATTTACGCCTTATTAATTTTTCAATATTATAAAAAATGCTGAGGATCGCACTTTGGCGCCAGTGTTTAGGACTTAACTAGGTCACACCCTTGAATGCTGTCAGCAATATTTAAATGGAAGTTTTAAATATAGACTTCTAGCAGGTGTTAAAATAGTATGAGTAAGGTAAAAAATATCAATAAATATAAAGTTTTTTTGAAGTGTGATCCATAATATCCATCCTAAAATTCTTGTCATAAATCTTGGATAAAGCAGCTATTTACGTCAACTTTATCAATTTTAAAATTCTTTTACACATATTTGGAATTAGGACACCTAATAGATATTTTTTTTGGCAATCTTTCTCTTATAACTTTTATCAGCTTTATAATGACATTCCGACAGATCTAAAAGCTTTATCGGAGGGCTCTTTTGAAAAAAAAAGTTAAAATTACTGCTTTAGTAGCATGGTGTTTGGTTACGTCTTATGTGATGCTTTGATCAAGGTTTATAATATGTATGTATGTATTTTTTTTTGTACGTTTTGCTTAGTTTTCCGCGGGCAACAGTTAGTAGTAGTATATAATAGTATAGCAACAGTAGTATATAATATTTTTCAATCGTATATTTGTTTTTCAATTCTTTTTTTTTTGTTTTCGTAGTCAGACTTGATCTTTCTTTTAATTGTTTTTGACTCCTTTTTGTAAATCAGTGACAAAATTAATATTATATATATTTATATATCGAATTGTTTTATATGATTTACATAATAAACACATTATTGTTATTTCTAAACGATCGTCTACACAGCTTTCACGTTTGTAGGTAGACTATATTAGCCACTTTAGTGTGCCGCTCTAGGTACCTATTGTTTTCACCTAAAATTTGCAGCTAAATAGAAAATGCTCTATCTGTTGGTATTTCTTGGTTTAGTATATATATCTAATAGTTTTCTGTTTTTTATAACTTGATTTCGTATACCAGTTATCATTATTATTATTAGGCCACCAAATTCTACGACCCTATTGTATTTGGACGTGTGGATTTAATTTTGGTGAAACCTACCTTCTGTGCCACATAGAAAAAAAAAGACTCTGGACCCAAAAACCTTAATTAATCCGCTCTCGAAGAACGATAGAACAAGGGCATCAGCCTCTGACACAGTTAAAAAAAAAAGGGAGAGAAAAAACTTTAACCCACCCACATCCCTCGCATTTCCTCACAAATTTCCCATCAGACCGCAGGACGCTGCTGCGCATAAGGCCCTGCTACGGCATCCGAAGAAGACGCGAGTCCGTCGACCCATTAAACTACAAGTTGTGGCGTCTATTTAGTAGAGTAGGCCGCTTTCTTTCACGCAAATGTCGCACAATGTTTTTTCATAATAACAAAAAACGGGCCATTTCCGGCTTTTATTTTAAATCCTTTACGCATCCCGGGTGGTGATCTTGGCTCTAGAAATCGTTACTCGGTTACCCTTGGTGTTCGACTGTTTAACTAAAAACTGCCACTTGTTACGGAATCTTGAAGGTAGGCCTATTGTTAATAAGTGTTCTTAGGTCTCTTAATATTAGGCCATTTATACGGTCATCATCAGATAGATAGTGGTTGGTTTTTCTCAAATTAAAAAAAAAAAAAAAAAAAGTTTGTTATGCTAATAGCTAGTAAGTTTTAATTTGCACAATTAGTTTAGATTTTTATGCAGTACTAAATTTCATTTTAGCACTGCATAAAAATCTAAAAAACCTTATATTTATTGATATTTTTTACCTTACTCATGCCATTTTAACACCTGCTAGAAGTCTATATTTAAAACTTCCATTTAAATATTGCTGACAGTATCGACTATGCTGGCAAAGGGTTCGAAATTGGTTAATCAATAATGCATTCAAGGGTGTGACCTAGTTAAGTCCTAAACACTGGCGTTTTGCGTCAAAGTGCGATCCTCAGCTCTTTTTATAATATTGAAAAATTAATAAGGCGTAAATGGTTATTTTTAGGACGTTGTTGACCCCAGAGCCTTTCCAGCCTACATGCCACTTTTCCAGAGTGTTTATCTCATATATCATTTTGCATGGTTAAAACATATATAAGCCCAGTAATACCTAAAACAACAATTTTTTTTTGCTTGGTTAATTGTTCCGGTATATTATAAATTCTGATTTAAGCTTTACATTTTCAGAGCGTAAGCAAGAGAAATACCTCTTTATAAGTACCGAGTTCAGCTTTATAATTTAGACAATATTAAATCATGTTAATCATCTAACTAATTGATAAAATTAGTCTATATTTTTGGTAGTAATGTTTGGCGCCCAACGTGGGTTCGCCAATTAATCTACAATTCATAATTTACAACTTATCTAATATTCACGTAATTAATTGTAATTTTACGACAAATTTTGGGTTTCTGGTTATAGAACCAAAATTATTTACATTTTATGGAGATTTTAGTTTTTTAGTCGTAACTCCCTAATAGGAGGAACAATTTAATAACGCCATGTCTTGGTGATCAGGTGTCTAAAATAGGATTATTCTATTTATCTGTAATTCTATGTGATTGTTTTTTTTTAAATAATTGGTTTCAGATTATTTATTTTACTTCTGGTGCTACAGATTATGGTTCTTAATATTCTCAGGTTGTATTGGTGCCAAATACATAAGTACATAAAAAACAGAGTAAGCTAACTCCGTAGTCATTTTTTTATTTATCATTAGATTTGAAATTGTGTATTTTTGATTATCGGTCTTTCGTCGAGTCCACTCGAAAACGTTAAGGATTCACAGGGTTAATTCGAAATATCTGTAGAGAAATTGAAAGAAGTGCTGAATTCAATGGCAGAATGGCATAACTAATGTGTTTGGGTTAGATATATTATAAGTTTTTGTATATACAATTGATCAAAAAATATTAAAATACCGTGATTTAAAAAAATATATATAACTCTTAGTGTCCAACCTTAAGGTAAGAGGCAAAAAGTAATAAATAGGGATAAACTAAAATTTGCAAAAAATATTAATTTTTTATTCGTAATTGCCAATAGGGGTCGACAAATCACCTGAAATCATACGAATAAATTAAATATTCCTGATAAAATCTTATTTTTTGGTGATGACATTTGGCGCCCAACGTGAGTCTAAAATTATTCGTAAAATTTATAAAGATAAATTAAAATATGCGGCAAAAACTGATTATTTTCGGATCGAGGTGTTTGATGTCTAATACTCTATATATATTTTCTCATTTACATTTTTAAGCACTTTGTCCAACCTAAAACAAATAATTTTAAGCCTAAAATTCACACAAAAAAAACCTAAAATTTCTTGTTTATTGTCGCACTTGGTGCAACTTGTAAAAACTTGAACAAACATTAATTAAAATCTATCAAAATAATTGACTTTTTGGTCGTTGTCCCCAACATGCTCCAGCAATCTGCCTAATACTTAAAGAATTATTTAAATATTGCTTAAGTGTTTGGCGCCCAACGTGGGTCTAACAATTTTTCTAAAATTCGCACAAATAAATTACAATGTGCGACAAAAACTGAATTTTTTCGATCTAGATGCCTAATGCTCAACATCTCTCAAAGATTCAAGAGCCTTATTTGTTTTTTTTCGTTTATCCTTTTGGCAATTTCTCCAACATGCAACGAATAAATTCGCGCTCAAAATTCAGAAAAATAAATAAAAATGTTATAGGCAAACGTCTTGGTGATATTTGGTACAATTTGTATCAAATTGAAAAAAAAATTATTAAAATCTAAAAAAAAAATGACTTTTTGCCTTTTTGTCGTTGTCCCTAACGTAGCCTAGCAATTTGCTTAATACTGAAATAAATATTTAAATATTGCTAAGAAATGTTGTTGAACATTTTTGGCGCCCAACAGAAAATAGCTTTTTGGTCATAGTGACCAATCTAAGGAAAAAACACCTGTTTACATCAAACCTATCAATTCCTTTAAACATATTTGAAACTAGGACACCTAATAGATATTTCTAAACGACTCGTTTACACAGCTTTCACGTTTTTCCTACCATTTACATCAACCTTTACGATAACCTGCTACATAATTTTGATCATCTCAACTTGTTTGGTGACCATTAGCGTCACGCCTTTCGGTCATTTTATATATTTCAGGTTTTTTTTGTATACCATTACGATATATGGGTTCGTGTAGGTTCAATTATTTATTTATAACTATTTTAATAATCATTGACAGGATGTATGGGTTTTTTTGTATTCCTACGTAATTTGTTCAATTTATTCAATTAAATTATTTAAGTTAGATAAATGTGCGTTGATTGAATTGAACCAGTGCAACTAATGCCATATTTTTTAACATTATCCCAATAAGATTAGAAAGTAATCTGCCTCTCTTTGTCTATCAGACCAGGATTCTGCATTCTAATTTGCACTCTACTTTGGGAGAAATCTACTCTATAGCCTTAAACTGGTAAGATTTTTAGCATCAACTTCATTATCTGATAAATGTATTGCCTTGGTTGTCTATGAATTCTGTCTCAGATGCATGCTTTATCCGTTTATATCCTCAAGCAAGGTTATTCCTAAATTCAAGCATGATTCTCCCAAAACAGTTCATGCCCTCTTCTCACCAAGAGGATACCAATATCCGCCTCTTTTTTTCTGTCACTACCTGCAATTCCCTCCTCGTCTTTAGACAAATATACTCCAATGTTCTGGTAAATATTAATCTCTTGCTAAAATCCTTCTGGTCAACCTGAATTTCTTATGAAGGTTGTCTGTTCACTCTTTTATCCCATGTATGACTACTTTGCCCAAAGGGCATCTGAACCTCCATTAAGTTCTCAATATAGCTCTTATTTTGCCAAGGTTACTTCTAGCTTTATCAAGTTCTTATTAGCTTTAGAGGGTTTCTTTGGCATCAGTGTAATGAAACCTTCAACCTTTAATGAGCATCGTCTGGGTTGGCTTTTATTTTTTCTACTCCTTTTAAAGGTTGCCCTGATTCACTAAAAGTGATTTACTTGCTCTGATATTGTAACTACTTCTTTAGCTCACAGAGTAAATATTCCCAGTGAGTTTATAACTTCTAGAGTAAGTAACTTTTGTTTTACTTATTCGATTATAAGTAGCTTCAATTTCGTAGTTATCTAACAATTTTTTTGAGCAAATCCTTCATTTTCTCTGGATATTATCCAAGGAACCCCTGCAAGTCCAGTGTAATAAGTTCTTAAAGAGTCCAAGTTATTGTAGTATATCTCTTTCCTTCCTATTTCTTGCATGAACCTTTTTTCATTTCAACTCCTCGACTGTATGTTGCGTAGATATCTACGGGTTCTATTCTTTGAAAGGTTCCTCATCTTTTAGTCCAATACGGTTTACTCTACACCTCAGACCTTCTTGGATTGCTTTGCTTCTTAAGGATTTAGCAGAATCCGTATGAGTTTCACTTGGTTCCCTATTATCCCAGTAAACCTAATTAACTCAACCGAAAGAAATCAACGTACCGCCACTCACTATCGCCTATAAAAATAAAATTTTACGGCTCCGTAAAATAACAATCAATTTTACTTAGGACCAGAAGCGATTCCGTTCTTTCCTATTTTTAAACTAAATAATTGCGGCAACAACTCGGTAATTTCCTCGTCGCGAACAAATAAACCAAATAGATGAAAACATATATACGGCCCTCTATTTCCAACTGGTAACTAATAATTTTTTCTTCATGAATATGAACCGAAATAGAAACCAGGAAGTCTGCAAAATGTTCGGTTTGACGGAAGGTCTCATTGCCAATAGTGTAGGGGCGTTGTTGTAAGCTTAGTTCATAGCTCCACTTTGACAATAACTGAAGGATAAGTCAGTTGAAAAATTGTTATTCTGTATCAGTCTTCAATGTTCAGCAACTGTCTACCTTTCAAGGCAGATAGTATAAGAATAACTTATGGTGTTAATAACATTCAGAAAGTAGAAGTGCTCATAGGCTATAAACTAGGTCAACCTGTGGCACTTGAAGGGCAGTTATAAGTGACTTGATTGGCAGAGAAATCAATAAAGAAAAGACATAGAAGGAAGTAAGGGACCTCATTTAGATCAGCTATTTCTTAGCACATCCAGACTTGTTACACCAGGAATAAGAAGAATGTGGCACTGGATTGCGTTGAATTTTTTTCTACCGAGGTCCTTCACAAGTAATATCATTAGAGTGAAATGCCTTGAAAATAGAAGGTTAGGGATTAATATGCTAGACAGCTGAAAAAAATTAATCTTGTTTTCAGGCTTCCTCTGTATACACCAGCCTGTCATACGTTTATATCAGATCTACTCACTTTTCTCCTTTTAATATTTTTTTCTTTGCACTTCCACACTAAAATATGTTATTGATGCTCGATTTAGTTTCCAAGCAGATCACCAGAGGATACTAGAACACTACCCTATGAATACACCATTTGCCACCTTTCCACTTGGACTTGTAGCTATCTGGTAATACCAGGTTAGCTTTTGGTCTCTCATTCTACACAAATGCCTTGCTTCCCTTGATGGTTGGTAGTTATAATGCAGTATCAAAGGTGCAATTGAACAAATCTTTCTTTTTCTACACATTACACCATCAGTCTTTTCATTTATCTGTGATCGGCTTATACAGCAGCTTAAATTTCCGGATGATCTGTTGTTGTCCGGATGACCTTCCAATCTCTCTCTGTTAGTCTTTTTACTCTGGAACGTTCGTTATAACGGATACTATGCATTATGACATTATTTGCAATGATATTGCAGAAAGCAGTTTTTCAGATGAAGTCCAACTTTACACACATAAATTTTGCTTTGAATTTACACAATCTAATCCTGGAGGGAATCTGGCATTATTTTACCACGACTTGAAGGTTTCCCATAGGTCTTTAAAAAATGGAGTACTAGATATCTTCGAAATGTCAATAAATTTACAATGCAATCGTCTTGAGGGTGCAGTTTTTTCATCAGAAGATAAACATTGACAATCATAACATCAAATTTACCACTATTTACGCAATCCTATAACACACTATCAACTTATATGGAGTTGGGGTATCATTATTTTCTTGTTTTCTTCTCTGGATCATCTCGAAACAGTTTTTTCTTCCATAGTATTGTTATTAAAGTGTAAACTTTATTGTCTTTTCAACGTAAAAGTAATACGTCAATATCAGTAGCGCTCTGAAAATCAACTCTTGGAAATTTACTCATTTGCTTAGAGTTTTGCAGAAGGCAGTTCATTATTCTACTATCCTTAATCGTAGGCATATTCATAGCCAAAGGTTCAAATAAATTTAGCGATGAGAAATAGTTATCGAAGAATAATTTGTAGCTAGCATGAGGCTGAACATCTGCTGACTTTATAAGTGAATTGAAAACGTTTTTTTTAATACTAAATGTTTTTAAAGTGTTGGATTATCAAACGAAACCTTGTATCTCTTACTATGGCCATATAATTGATGAAATCGAAAATCACCAGTTTCTCTTTGACACAAAATAATTCTTATATTAAGTATAATAAGCTACTTAATATAAACTTACTATTTGGGGGTGAATATACAAATAATAACATTTTATAAATTAATTTATATTAGCAAGGATAACTTCTGAAACTAGCATCATAAAACAACAGATTTCCCACTAATTTTAAGAGTCATCGGATAACCACATTTATTAATTAAGCACAAATGTCTTTACATCGGTAAACTCTAAATACTCACGATTTACTACAAAAAACTACACAAACAACTCAATCCAAAATACAAAACGCGATTCGAATGTATAAACATAGATTAATACTTCTTAGATAGGAATCTCCCATAAGAATCAATGATTGAATGTTGCGCCATCTGCATGTCGAGGAGTAGCATTAACCGGAAACAATGATAAGTTTGTGACGTGACAATAGCGGGAACTTTAAAATTCGATTCTGGCGCGAAATTTAAATTTCGCTTTACTATATCGTGCGCTTGAAATTGTTGGAAATGCGTGGTTCTTTCAAAAACTATAGCAGGCAGATTAAATCAATTTCTCACTTTAATTGCTTACATTACTTATGCAAATGCAATATCGTCAATGTCTATATTCGATTTAAAGTTTTAATTTTTTATTTCTCAGTAGTTCTTTAACTGCTTTTTTAGAAATTGTTTTTTCAATACCACGGGTCAGCACACCTAAATAAAAGTTAATTACAGATGATACACAATAAACTGAACTAAGCACCTGGAATACTTTTGTGCGAAATATAACAAATAGATTTTGTAAGGTTTTTTTACTCTATTTTACCCTAATTTTACTGACCTTTTATCTTTGAATTTTTAACATTTAAATTTGGAACACCCTGTTGTTTTATTTGATAGTCGTAGAAAAAGTATAGTCTATAACATGTGCGAAATAGACAATTCTAGACTCGTAGAGCCGTACTACTCGTGTAGAATTTTGCTTAATTCTCACTTGTTATAGAATATAACTATTTCGCAAAATTTGATTAATCAAAGTTAATTTTTCGGCATAGGTAAAAAAAAAGCTTCTGCAGCTAAAGAACTATGAAAAATGGCCGCATTTTATAACCTGACATATCAGACGCTTGACAGTCCGTGTAGTCTCGAGGATCCAAGTAATTTCGCTCTCTTACCGCCATCTATATATCGAGGAGTAGAAGCATTTTCAAGGCCCTGCTGTCACGCAGTTCGAGAAATGTCACCATACTGTCAAAGTAAAGCCACATTCACATACTTGATAAACTCTTGCGGAACTAACGGAACGACTCAACACTATGATAAATGAAAGAGAATTACTCAATAATTCATATTTATTATCAAGAATTGAAATAATTAATAACCAAAATCATTAAATCGAAATTGAATACTTTGCCACTTTCCACTTGGACTTGTACTTCCGTGTAAAATCTCTTATTAATTCTAGAGCGAGTTCTTCTATTTGTTAATGCGAATTTAGATTTAGGTCTCTCATGGTGCTTAAGATATTAATGAAGCAGTATCAGAAGTGCAGCTGAACAAATGTTTCTTTCACTGGTCTCTGATAGGTTTAGGTACCAGCTCAAATGTCCAAGTGGTCTGTGGTCTTTGTCTTTCCAATGTCTCCCTGTTGGACTTTTCACTCTGGCAAATGTTGGGCAGTGAAGTTTCGATGATTCACTTCTTTCGATGATAAATTTCGTTCTCACTATAGTATTGTATAAAATTTTGAAATATAGGCTTAATATAAGTACGGTCAGCAGATTTATTTCCAGCATAAGCAGTAAGAAATCTCAAGAAGAATTTACATTTTCATTTGATTTTCTTTTGGAAGTTTCCAGATTCTCAGGGATGCATATACTGAGAAAAATATTTCCTATTAGAGGAATTCTTGGACAAAGTGGTTAAATTAATTTCTTTAAAGCTCTATTGAAGAAAATATGTATTTCGCTCCCTGGAATTCTGGATAATCAGCACACAACCCAACAAATAAACAGAGATGGTCAATTTGAAATAATTGTTGAGGAAGGAAATTTGGTAAATCAAAGACTTTGGCAAGTGAAGCAACTAGGGACTCACCAGCCAGTAAAAATTAAATATTCAAATATGATATGTCACTATTAAAATATTCATCACATTTATATTAAGATCTATTAATGTTTCACAACAAATACCTCATTATCATCAGCAAACTTTGTTGACGTATCAAACGAGCTAATCGACTTTTAAATTCGCCCCATTGACGTCGTCCTAAATTATTAGACCACTCCGCCATTCGATGGGTTATTCAAAGCTTCTATGAAGTCAATGAATCTATAAAACCCAAACGAAACGGATTTTTAGATAATCGAAGCGTTTCCTCTTCGGAATCGGCTCTCCTTATACGGGTTTGTGCATACATTTGCTTATGGTGTGCCATAATCGATTCAGTTTGATGTGCCTGAACACATCGTGTATGGCTTTAAAAGGGCACGCGGACGCTTCGCCTTATGAATTCTTAATTTATTTAAACTGAATAAGAGTGGAAGTGACTGACGCGACGGTAGCAGACCGTGACATATTGGTTGGAGTTACATAATGGGGTTCAATCAATAGTGGAACCAGCAATCAATTAAATACTCACGATACCAATGAGTTCGTTTAGGCACGTTGATGTACACTCTGTCATTACTTTTATGTTGGAATTTTTTAAATAGAACCTATTAATAATTTCATATGTCTTACTCTTTTTTTAATGCTCGTTTGGTTCAGGAACTGTATCTTTTTCAATTTTTTCAGTATAAGACAAACATGCAACGGTGTCCGTACATCCACGAAATGAAAGAACGACTTTTGGGAGAACAGCCGCCCGTCGAGCAGATTCAACCTGCCAAGAAACCAGTGACGCCTCCTTCCTCCAAAATGGACCAGCAGCAACTGTTGCTACCTCAACAGCAACCTGTAGGAACCGTAGTTAAGGTAAGATAAATCGCTCGCAGAATGAGAGATTTATTTACTCCTTGGCAACGTTGCTTGCTTAATTTGGTGAAAGTTAGGTTATGATCACTCCTAAGGTTTAATATATGCACTGATAAAAATGGTAGTAATATTAACTAATAAGTCATGTACATTTTACATAATATCTTAAGTAATAATATTGCTATTTGATATATTAAGTAAAATTTTAATAATCTCCGGTTTTACAGTTGATATTGTGTATTTTATATTTTATATATAAAAACTAGATCTTAAAGTTCAAATTTTCCGTATAAACTATGTGAATTAATAATTCACATACCAAATAATGTATTAAAAATTACAGGTTATATTATGTAATTCTCTTTTTACATAAAACATAATGTCTGAAAATATTTAAAAAACGACTTCAAATGCCTGTGAAAAACTAAGAAATTGCTTTAACTATTTAAAATTGAAATAAAATTACTTCAAATGCCTGGTAGAAATGAAAAATTTAATGGCATCAAGTGTTTGAATTTTTTTTTGAAAAAATGACTTCAATTGAAGCTTGAAAAACTGATAAATCTAATGGTTTTAAGTATCTAAAATTAATTAAAAATTAACTTGGAATGCCTGTGAAAAACTAAGAAATTGCTTTATAAAATTCAAATAAATTTGTTTCTGAATTGCTTCAACTGCTTAGAATTAAAAATAAATGACTTAAAATGCCTAGAAAAATGATAAATCTAATGGTCATGATTGTCTAAAATAAATTAAAAAACGACTTTAAATGCCTGTGAAAAAATAAAAAATTGCTTCAATTGCTCAGGTGAAATGACTTTAAAACACCTGAAAGAAATGAAAATTGAATGGCTTTAATATGTCTGATTTTTATTCAATTACTTCAACTGCTCGGAATTTAAAAAATAACTTTGAATGCATGAAAAAACTGATAAATTAAATGGCTTTAAGTGTCCGAAATTAATTAAAAAAACGGCTTTAAATACCTGTGAAAAATAAGAATTTTGTGGCTTTAAGTATCTAGAATTAACTAAAAACGACTTGAAAGGCCTGTGAAAAACTAAGAAATTGCTTCATAAAATTCAAATAAAATGACTTCAAGGGCCTGGTAGAACTGAAAATTTTAACAGCTTTAAGTGCCTGAAATTTGATTTTTATTTGCTTTAACTACGTAGAATTGAAAGAAAAATTACTTCGAATGCCTGAAAAAACTGATAAATCTTAAGGTCTTAAATTAATAGAAATAAAGACTTGAAGTGCCTGGAAAAAAAAAGAAATTGCTTTAACCACTCAAAGTTAGGACAAAATGACTTCAAATGCCTGGTAAAAAGGAAATATTTAACAGCTTTAAGTGCCTAAAATTTGTTTTTTAAATTGCTTTAACTACGTAGAATTGAAGGAAAATGACTTCGAATGCCTGAAAAAACCGATAAACCTAAAGGCTTTAAGGATCGTAAATTAATAGAAATAAAGACTTGGAATGCCTGGCAGAAATAAAAAAATTAATGCCTTTAAGTGACTGAAATTTGTTTCTCAATTGCTTCAACTGCTTAGAATTAAAAATAAATGACTTAAAATGCCTAGAGAAATGATAAATCTAATTGTCATGATTGTCTAAAATAAATTAAAAAAACGACTTTAAATGTCTGTGAAAAAATAAGAAATTGCTTCAATTGCTTAGGTGAAATGACTTTAAAAAACCTGAAAGAAATGAAAAATTGAATGGCTTTAAATGCCTGAAAATTAATTAAAAAAATAGCTTTAAATACCTGTGAAAAATAAGAATTTTGTAGCTTAGTAAGTATTTAAACTTAACTAAAAACGACTTGGAAGGCCTGTGAAAAAACTAAGAAATTGCTCCATAAAATTCAAATAAAATGACTTCAAATGCCTGGTAGAACTGAAAATAAAAAACGGCTTTAAATACCTGTCAAAAATAAGAATTTCGTGGCTTTTAAGTATCTAACTCTCACGAGATGTGTTTGAAGGCCTGTGAAAAACTAAGAAATTGCTTCATAAAATTCAAATAAAATGACTTCAAGGGCCTGGTAGAACTGAAAATTTTAATAGCTTTAAGTGCCTGAAATTTGTTTTTTATCTTGCTTTAACTACGTAGAATTGAAAGAAAATTACTTCGAATGCCTGAAATAAATAAAAATTGCTTTAATCACTTAGAGTTACAGTCACTCACAGGGCAAAATCACTTTAGTAGCTTAAGAGAAATTAGAAATTTAATAGCTTTAAGTGACTAATATTAATTAGAAAACCGCCTGAAATGTTTGTAAAAAATGAGAAATTGTTTCAACTCCTTAAAGTTAAGAGAAAACGACTTCGAATTCCTGAAAGAAATTCAATAAATTAATGACTTGAAGTATCTAATTTTTTTTTTCTTAATTGCTTCAACTGCTTGGAATTAAAAGAAAATAACTGCGAATACCTGAAAAAGATGATAAATCCAATGGCTTTAAGTGTCTGAAATTAATTTAAAAAAAAACGACTTGCAATGCCTGTAAAAAAAAAATGCTTTAACTACTAGAGTTGAGAAAAAATGACTTTAAATGCCTGGAAGAAATGAAAAACCCTAAAAAAATAAAATCTGAATATAAATAAAATTGCTCGCAGAATAAAAGACTTATTTACTCCTCGGCAACGTTGCTTGTTTAATTTGATAAAAGTTAGGTTATGATCACTACTAAGGTTTAATAAATGTGTGCAATTTTTTTTTTATTTCAGCTAAACCCAGATGGGTACGGATCTCATACGTCGCCAACGCATCTTAGGCCCGATAGGACCCCGTTAATGCCAAAGCAGCCCGAAGACGATTTTCACGTATATCATACCAAAGCATATCCTAAGAATGCCAAGTAAGTGGTTTTTCTAATTTAAATATCAACGAAATGAGAATTTGAAATTATTATATCGGTTTTACCGTTTTTTAAGGTGCTCGAAAAATAGTCAACTGTATTATTTCCCCACTTACACGATCACTTGTGACTATTTATGTGACCGTATTTATGTCCGATTTAAATATCGCGCCAATGAACTGAACTGTCAAATAACTCTCAGTGGCGACGCGGTTCCTTATATACTCAGCTGACTATGATTCCGGAAGATTCGCTGACCTTCCACGTGTCTGCAGCGATGTCGTGCGATGTGCCACTTCTGTTATTTCGAAATGACGGAGAATCGGCTGATATACTCGGCGTTTCCAATATTGTTAAAATATCAACAATTTATGAGAAAAACGACATAATTTTATATACTGTAAGGATCTTATAAACATCAAGAAATCAGCTGATTTTGCACGACGTCTAGAAGGTTCAGCTGAATATATAAGGCGCCGCGTCACCGAGAGTTGGCAGTTCACTGAAGTAATGTTCGAAATATTGGCGCGAGATTTAAATATTTGTAAATAAATTCAGTAAAAATTATGTAAGTGATCATGTTTTCGTAGTGTCAGTGTGTAAAACAAATTAGTTGACTATTTTTGATTGTTTTAATTGACATCTAACGAACGGGAAAAACACTTCAATACAATTACTTTGATTTTATTTTCGAATTTATTCATTACAACCTATTTTTTTTAATAAATATATTCTATTTTCTAAATTCCACGTTCAACAACACGATCGTTTTAGTCGTGTTTTTAAAAAGTAAATAAACATTTGTTTTATATTGATTAATTACGTTTTAATTGTTCTAGTGTGATATTTTTTTCTTTTTTTCAAATGCTACTGCTGGACAAGATTATATGGGCAATGGTAATCTTATAGAAAATTGCGCCAACTGTAAATCGGGGTTTGATGATGTTAAAACTATAATACAACATAATAGGTGTAAAAGATATTTCCATCGGAAATTTGTATCTGTAATTACAGAGGTGGTGCAAACACCACTGCACTTACAGAACACAAATATAGAGAAATGCGTGTTGCCTAATGCCGCTGACATTATTGACAAGAAGGAGAGCGATCAAATTGGGTGGCGTGTGGCGGGAAATTTAAACCTGTGTCTATTGCGCGATATTTGAATTTGAAGTTATTCGCAGAATTACAGAAGTTGATGCGTTAACTAAAGAGCGATCACTTTCTTCTAAAATTAAAAAAATATTTGATATAAATTAAGTTCTCAAGAAATTGCTTTATTTAGGATATTTAAGTCTGGACTTTGAAGATAGAGATAAATACCAATAATTATAAATTGGCACTATATGTATGAGAAATAAATTTTACATAAAAAAAAACTAATTTGTTTTTTAAATATATTATTTCAAGATGAATTGAAACAAACTTGACATAAGGGCTTTAAAACGCATAAAAATAATTACAATACATTCCAAATTAAATACTGTAGACTATAAACATGGTATTAATAAGACCTTTGATATATGAATATTTCAAATTAAACTCTAAAAATTTCTGGATCTATTAAGAAAGGCGACAAGCAATACAAACTTAGTAAGATATTTCTAAATGCTTATTTTTTTATTTATTTTATTGGTTTAGATTTAAAGCTTTTGTCAAAGAACAACTTCTTATCCAAGCAACACATCATATACTATTATCGTTACATATATATTTATTTAACGATTTTTTAGTAAATTTTTGGTTTTGGTATATTTATCAACCGTATATGATCAAAGTATGTATATTTATTAAACTGTAGAATATACGCATATCATATACTATTCTGTTTACAAAAGTGAGCAAATTTCGGCATTTAAAAAAATTGACACAGGATTTACATATTTAGTTTTTAAACTTGATTACTAGACCTCAAATATTTGATGAAATTCTTCTGAAAAATCACAATTTTTTGATCATATTATGCCATCTAATGACGCTGTACTTATACTAAAAATTAATATATAAAATTTAAATAAAGTGTAATTAAATTAAATATTGTTGATAATAATAATTTTCTGCAGAAACATTGTTTTTCGTCAAAATAACCCTTACCCCCCACCCACCCCAACCATTTGCTTAGTAAGAAATTTCTTTGAAAAATCATTGTTTTTCGTCCATAATTCCCAATCTAATAGCACTGTTATTTTATTAATATGTATATATATTTATTTATATCAAAATAACCCTTACCCCTCCACCCACCCCAAACATTTGCTTAGTAAGAAATTCCTTTAAAAAATCACTGTTTTTTGTCCATAATTTCCAATCTAATAGTACTGTTTTTGTATTAGATATTTATTACAAATATATAATTATATCAAATTTATGTAAACAAATTGTGTTATTAGATTGGATATTAACGACGAAACCAGCTGTGTATTTATACGTATTATTTTAGAAAACAATGATTTTTGAAAACAATTTCTTACTGGTAAGTTAAGTGGGGTGGGTGGGGGGATAATGGTAAGGTTAATAAAAATTTTTTTTTCTAGTAAATAATTGCGTGAGAGAAAAGTGCGTTTTAAGAAAATTATATGTGAGAATATACGTATATAATATACGATTCCGTTTACAAATAGGAGAAAATTTCGGCATTTCTAGTCTTTAAACCTGATCACTACACTTCAAATGTGTGATAAAATGATCCCGATATAAAAAAAGGTTTAAAATTAAACAAAGATTTAAAAAATTAAATTTATTTAGATCATTTAGAAATTTTAATCAATTAAATTTTGAAAATGATCTTTTAAATATGTCGTGGCATCAAATTTTAAGAGAACTTAGAAAGTAAACTAGAACTTTTCAACCATTTCATTATAGTACTTTTTGATAAACATGCTTCCCTAATAGAGGTCCGAGCAACAAAACCAAAAGCTCCTTGGTTAAATGATGAAATTCGTCACCTAGTATTGAGAGATAAAAGTTGGCAAAGGTATAGAAAAACTACATCGGACGCTGACCATTTACTCTATAAAAATATTCGTAACCAGACATTATCTGCCACTAGAGCTGCAAAAAAGAGATATATTATAAATACTTATCAATTAAACAATACAGCTAAACTCTGGAAAACTCTTCAAGCTTTAAATGTTCGCTCACAAAAAAAACACATTATACCAAGTAACTTCTCAAATCCTAATGAAATTAATAGTTATTTTACATCCTTTTTGCAATCCATATCAAATCCCTCAAATAATCAAATTTTATATTATAACACTCATATATTCAACCCAGAAATAAACTTTAAATTTTCTTTAGCTACAATAGATGAAATACACTCCGCTCTAAATAATATCCAACCTCTAACGCTGTTGGTACAGATCAAATTAATGCAAAAATGCTAAAAATATGTAGCCCCTTAATAGATCATATAACTTTACACATTGTTAACACGGCTATAGAGAAGAAACAAGTCCTAACAATCTGGAAAACTGCTCTGGGAATCCCACTACCAAAGAACAGTCAGCCCTCCCATTTTTCTGAGTTGAGAATCATAAGTATTCCCACCCTGTCAAAAATTTTTGAGCGAATCCTTTATAACCAAATATTCACTTATTTTACTGTTAATAAAATCCTGCCTGATAATCAATGTGGATTTCGAGAGAATTTTAGTACAGTATCTGCTTTAGCATCTGTGCTTGATATATTCAGGGCCTGCGATGAAGGCTACATAAATATTTTGGTACTTCTAGACTTCTCCAAGGCCTTTGATACTCTGGATCACCGTCTCCTATTAGCTAAGCTAAAATATTATGGGTTCGACGCGGACTCTGTTCAATTAATTAATTCATTTCTAAGCAAACGGTCGCAAAAGGTGGTCTATAACAATATTACGTCGAATGCATTGGATGTTCTGTCGGATGAGCCACAAGGAGCTATTTTGTCGCCCCTTCTATTTATTATTTAAACCACTGATATAATTCTCGCACCTAAATACTGTAAAACACAAGCATACGCGGATCACACACAAGTCCATGTCTCTTTTGATTATAACAAATCGCAAGAAATGGCCGATAAAATAAACGCTGATCTTTAGGTAATTAAAGAATTATCTGCTGAACATAACCTAAACTTAAATTCTGACAAAACTAAACTATTATGTATTGGCAGCAAAATCAAAAGAAACTCTATTAAAAACAACTTAAAATTAAAAATAAATGATACTACATTAAAATTTGTATCCAGCGCAAAAAATCTTGGCTTAACTATTGACGAAGATCTAAGATTTAGTGCACACGTTCAGAATATAACAAGAAAAAGCTTCTGTGTGCTGAAATTATTATATAATAATCGGCACATTCTTAACTACTCGTTGAAAAAAGTTTATGCGACACATTATATACTCTCACATTTTAACTATGGTGAATTTATATACGGTCCATGTCTTACAGCTCTCGATAAACAAAAAATACAAAGGGTACAGAACGCATGCTGTAGATTGATATATGGAATCAGGAAGCATGACCACATTACTCATAAAATTGTAGAATCTAACTGGCTAAATATGGAAAGCCGTAGAAAACTACATCTTTCAAATTTTGTGCATAAGCTTCTCAATACCACTAACACTTCGAATACTCTTAAATATAAATTTCTGCCAAGCACAAGCATGCATGCTCAAAATATTAGAAACAAAAACAAACTCTCCATCCCGTTACATAAAACATCTATGTGTAAAAGATCCTTCTCATATAATACCTGATAATTTTAAAATATTTAATATTAATAAATTTAAATACAAAATGCGTTTGTTTCTATTTAATCAATAAACTCACCATGAATAAGAAAGGATTTTTTTTCTTTCTTATTAAAGACAAAAAGACACTTAAAATGAGCATGTTGAGGTAATACTTAATAAAAAAAATTAAAAAATGGGAGAATAACCAGGAAAAGTGTATCTAACTTGTGTAATAAACCAACCTTATAATATATTTGAAGAATTTATAAACAGGTATTGGCATTATGCTGAGCTGGACTAGGCTTTAAAATTATTTCAAAATATAACTATCTACTTTTTAAAGAAAATCTCTACCTGCTACTGGATAAAGCTATATTACGGTCTTTTGTATCGCACAGTTTGTCGTTGTGTATAATAATTCTTTAAGTAACTTTTTTTTTCTACAATGTATGCGTACATTTAAAGAGCTGTTCGCTAATAAGTTGCATGATATTGTTTTATTTTCACTTCAGAGGGATTAGCTAGGTTAAGTAAGAGTAGCCACATGGCTAGACTTCGCCTCTCTTATATTCCTATAGAAATGTATGTATGATAATCACAACTGTAAATTATTTGTTTGTTAAATAAAAGACGTTTATTTAACAAACAAATAATTTATAGTTATTATTTTATTATTATTATTATTATTATTATTATTATTATTATTATTTTAGAAAAATGCAGTGGTATACTTCTATAAAAATATTTATCATAAATGTAAAGTTTGTTGGTAGACTTCCTGGACACCCAAAATATACCAGAATTTAACCTTAAATAGATACCTTTATTATAAATGCCATATCAACAATGATTTAACGATAAAAGTAAAGGTTTTATAGTGATATTTACAGTTGAAATTCATCCAAAAATGCACACCTGGTTTAAAGCAAAAATAAACGTTTATTTAACTACCGTGTGTTACTTGGGTAATTACTGGAACAAGAGTAAATTAATTGTCCCTATCCAGTCAGGCTTTCGAGAAAATCACTTATCTGGATATGTTCTTGATGACATAGTTAATTTTGATTAGATAGCCTTATTTTGGTTGTATTTTTAAAAAATTAAAATATTAAAAATTTTAAAGTTACTCTTTCATTGATCATTATCAAGAACTTAAAACAAGGATTGAAAATTGGTTTTTTTTGAGGCAATTTAAATTTCTGTAAAAATAACATTCTTTACACATAATATGTACAATAAGACCTTGGAGATAAGAGTCTCTCTTAGGATTCATACTTTTCTGAAATTTTTAACAATTAAATAATTAATCGTACCGCCCATGTTTGTTACATTTCTTTTCGTTGCTCTTGCGCGTAAACCAAAACAGCATCACGCCCCATTTTATGCCCTACATAAACCTCAGTCATTTGACAGGATCTCCTAATTGCCCCTAAACGACCCCTTATAACTAATCAAATCAGCTCGACTTAAATATAAACAATAAGTAAGAGTTAGAGGGACAATCGTTCGACGAGATCGTGTTAAGGGTGAGGTGAGGTCACGCGCGGGGTCACTGGGACGAAATCCCTGGGACGCAGCCACTCGAAAGCCAATCGAAACGGCTCGTGTCGCGTCACGTGACTGCAGCATCCCTTCTTCCTGCAAGCTCCCTCCCGAAAACTCCCGTTACCCAGTCGACCCGCCATTCGTATCGCTCGGTTCCGGGTTGGAACTTTTATATAATATTATCAATTCCTGCGAGTTTTCTCCTTATTATTTCGCGATGATTCCCTCCTAGTTTACATCTAGGATTCGTAAACTTTGAACCGCTCAAAAGGGTTTTAAATAGTACTCGTCCGTTTCGTTTGTATCCACCCCTAAAACGTTCATCGACTTTACCATTGAGGTGATGTGATATCTCGAACGGAAGGCAACGAGAGCTGATCACTTGACAACGATCTTGTGATTGTTTTGAGGTACCAGAAGGTTAAAAATGTCCGGCGGTGAGGTTAAAGTGGCCACGGTCGAGGTGGAGTCGGAAAACAATATGGCGACGCTTCCGGTTTCGCGGGTTCACCACCACAACGACGACGGATCCGGTGAACGGTTTCCAGAGTCGGCAAACAAAGAGCTCGAATTGCGGTTTGTACAAGAGAAACCGGATAAAAGGTACATAATTGTTGGTTTTGTAGGTGTTTTTTTTTTGTTATGGTATAATGGCGATTGCGCAGTATTTACTTGCGTATAATAGATTTGATTAAAGGAACTATAGCTATTGAGGTGCTGAGTATTTTTTGGTATGACTGGCTTATTGGATCCGGATTTTCATAACTCTGGTTCTAATTAGGATGGAGGAATGATTTTTACCTTTTTATAATCTAGAAATATAAAGCGACAACTTTATTATTTACATATTTCCCTTTGGTGTTTAGAACAAGGAAAATCGTTAGAATTCGAGAAAATTTTTTATTCTATTTGTGCAACGGTTCCTTAAATTTTATGCAAATTTAAGGGGTCGATTAGAGTCTTTGCTGTATAATTTTTGATTACTATTTTATTTTAAAGTGAAAAATTTAAGAAATGTGTGATATTCTAGCTCTTCTGACGGTTCTTTGTGGAAATAATGACCCATAGAAGATATATGCGCATCATTGAAAACTACAATTTTTATTAACATTTTACTTTAAAAAATAACGTTTCTTTTATTAAAAAAAAACCTTCAAAATTAGAGTAGGCAAACAAAGAACTCGAATATCGGTTTGTACAAGAGAAACCGAATGAAAGGTACATAATTGTTGGTTTTGTAGGCCTTTTTTTTTCTTATGGTATTATGGCGATTGCGCAGTATTTACTTGAAGTATAGCTATTGAGGTGCTGAGTATTTTTTTAGCATGATTGGCTTAGATTTTTTAGACTGAGATGGCCAATCTAAGAACGGGGAAAATTTCGTTTTTTTTTTGCTTGCTTTTAAACGTGCCAATTAAAACTCTAGATTTTAATGTCTTTTAAATAAATAAATTTTAATATTTTATGTTCTTTTTCCTTATGACAAAGTGCCTCATTATTTAAAAGTACTATAACTATAGGAGTCTCTCTATGTAGAACAAAATGATAATACAGGTAATAAAACCAACTGGGCATATTTCAGTGTAAAAATCAAAATATATTGACAAGAAAAATAATTTACAATGATGTTAGCTTAGAATTAACTATCGAAAGTAGTTCAGCAAGGTTTGAGTCCCTTGTTTAAAAAAATTTTAAAATGCTTGTACTCGTCGATTTCTGATTTTAGGAGGACAATCTTTTTTAATAATTTTAATCCCTTGACGGGGGTTGCAACCACCCTCAAAATCTAAAATAGAAGTGGAGCTCAAGTAATAAGCTTATTTTAAAGGTCTTTTTATTCTGGTTACGACTGCTAAGTTTGAAGTAACATCAGAGAAAAAATTACAATTAAAATGCTTCAACTGCCTGGAAAACAAAATAGTAATAATAATAGTAGTATTTATTTATTCAGCATACTGCTACATACAAATACAATAATATAAATTACAATTTTATAAAACATACTCACAATATCTTAATAAAACTAATAAATAAAAAGTTCAATACCCTGAAAAAACTAAAATTTAAAATAATTAAAATGAGTAAAAGAGAATAGTTGGTTAAGTGAGTTCGTAATGGTTAACTGTTTTGACGAGTAGGTATGGGTCTTACAGTTTTTTTTTTAATTATGTTAAATAATTTTTGTATAAGGATAAATTAAAGGAAATACCTATAGGCTTAAGCATGATTAGAGAAAAAATAAAAAACTCCAAGTCTCAAGCAGAGATTTTTATTTTTTCTCTAGTTACGTAGGTCTCTTTGAGATAATGGACGAGTTCTTTCAATTAAGCATGCTTGCTAGGTATTTAATAAATTTTAAAAAATGTAAAAGGATTGACGACCCCATGGGTCATATCTACGTTAGCGTTACTATATATGGAAAACGGAACCTAGCATTTTTTAAATGAAACACTCTATATTTTATTTTCTTATTCTAATGGAGAGTTAAAATACCTTTAATTTAATACAATATATTCCTATACCTAATAATTTTAAACATTTTTATTTTGTAAATTACTTAGTTCTTTATGAAAATGTCACAATGGTTTAATAAAAGATAGTGACAGTTTATAGTATTACCATTATGCTTAATAAACTATTTAAAAAAAAGGAACACGTGACACCTCTTTGGTAACCAGGTAGAAAATTTGTCTCCTAGTCTCTTTATCGGATCCTGAGTGCTTGCCCGACTCACAAATTAGACCGATGCAGCTCTTGAGATTTTTCTTAATTTACTACAGAAAACCTCAGCTATTTCTCTAAATAATAAAAAATCCTTAGAAACACAATGTGCCAGACGATATCAGCTGGAACCGGTGCTTCTCCGATCGCTGGCATCTTGAGTGGAAATGTGCACTTGAATATGAATTACATCCATTCGTCTACGTAGCTCAGTACCGTAGTCCTCCCCGCCAACATCGGTTCCTAGCATTCAGATCGCATGGGAGACGGAGTTCTCTTTGCTAACACTCAAATAAAGCTTTGATGTGACCATTTATTTGTCATGGCAAGTGTATTTAAATAATAGCAAGAACATGTGGAAAATTTAACACACTCTCTCGAGACTTACAATCATCAAAATATCTAAAAATATATAGAATGTTCTATTAAAAAAATCAAAGGTGTTGCCATTTTTCTATATAAGCGGCAACGCTGCAAATATTTTAGACCGATAGGGTCTGTTATTATGGCTACGAAATTTTCAGAAAGATGCCACGTTTGATCTTTCTGAAAACAGGTGATATGGAAATTACGTTCTGGTTTTTTCCATATACGGCTAACACCCTGTATAAAAAGACAAAGAAAAAGATGATAATAATTATAGAAAAAAAGTCACGAACAAATATTCCACATTTGGTTTTATTAAAAAACATCTTTAAAAACAAAATTATGAAGTGCAATGAATAATATTAAAAATAAAAAATTGTTTTTATATACTTACAATAGATACAGATTTTAAAAATAATTTTGAATGTGGTTCAAATATCTTTCTAAGAGTAATATCTGAGAAGTCCAATTTATCATTTCCGTCAGTTATATTCAAAAAAATTCTAGAAAGCAGTTGTTTTTTTTAACACATATTTGTTTTGTTACTTATTTCGAATAAATTAATTTTTTATGCATAACTTAAATGAACCTGAGACAATTTTTTTATATACTCCAATAAAACTATTCTTGCTTCTCTTTACTTCTATTAACTTGTTTTAATCCTAATTTCTGACAACGGCTTGTTGGCTTGAAGAGGTATATTTTTGCCAGAGAGACTTTGTTAACACTGCAAGAAATATTTGAATTTTATGACACAATCTTCGAAACCAGAAACAAAGGTGTGTTAATTCAAATAATGATTCATTTAGGCCTTACCTGTTCTCTCTTAATATAGTTTTCATCACCTACCTACCTGTGTAAATGTAACCAAACTATCCCAACATATTTTTATACAGTGCTAAAAAAGCACTTTTTATTAGAGCGAAGCTCTAATGGCCTTTTCGTAATTTCTCGCCGAAAATCTCGGATTTTCAACGTCTTATAACTCTGATTCTAATTAGGATGGAGGAATGATCTTTACCTTTTTATAATCTAGAAATATGAAGCGACAACTTTATTACTTACATATTTTCATTTGGTGTTTAGAACAAGGAAAATTCTTAGAATTCGAAAAAAAATTTTGTTCTATTTCTGCAATGGGAATTCGATCAGGTCGCAACGGTTCCTTAAATTTTATGAAATTTAAGGGGCCGATTAAAATTCACGTGAGCCTTTGCTGTATGCTTTTTGGCTATTGTTAGCGTGCGGGAAATATTTTATTTTAACGTCGTTTTTGACGTATCTTTGCGGAAATAATGACCCACAGAAGATATATGCGTTCTCATTAAGAACTACAATTTTTATTAACGTTTTACTTTAAAAAATTATATTTTTTTCAGGAGAAAAATATTTTTTTATCTAGTTTTATTTTTCTATCATCTTTATAACATTTTTGTGATGAAAAATAAAAAAAAAATTAAATTAAATAAAACTGCATTTTTTGTGAATAATAACACGCCGTATAAAGATAACGCTATCAATTATATAGGGTAAATAATGTTTATTTGAAAATAGCCTTTTTGTACCTTTTTCTAAATAATTTTTTAGCGGCGCCACCTAGGGCCAAAAGCCTTATGAATAATTTATAATCCCTAATGAAGAAAATATTTTTCTATAGTAAATGTTTTTCTAAGTATTTTAAAAAGTAGAGGTTAGAAAGATGGTGAAGTGTGCCTTAAGATCACAAAATGAATTAACAAATTCAACTTTTGACTTTACAAACATATCTAGTAAAAAAATTCTATTCAATTCCTTGTATTAATTAATTCAATCAGATTAAAATTGCTTTATACTGTTTCTTTGCGGTTTCCTTACTACATCTATCATTTAAGATTAATGCTATCTACCCCATTAGGAGCTGTTACCATCAATAACCGTTTTAGTTGCCTACCACTGTATAATGAAACTCTTTTGCTAGCTTGTCTGGCTTTCCAAAATTTGTAACAACATTTTTGAGTGAAATATTTAGAAACTGGAATTCTATTCACAAATATATGTTAAAAAGATCGAGTGATGCTACACAGCATTGCCTCATTCCTAGTGCCACTCATAAGTGATACCAGATGGATAGGAGTTCTCATATTTATAAGGATGGCCCAAAGTCAATTATCTCAGGTTAAGGCAATTTTTCTGTGATCCATATGGCCGTACTGATAGAGTAAAGAAATCTGTACGCCCTTTTGACCAACATTTGAAAAAATTATCCTGGTATGGTATCGAGTCCTGGAGATCTTTTTTTTCTTTAACGATTGCATCAATTTATGTACTTAGGCAAATAGCAACACTGATTTTCTGACATAATTACTTGGCCTTAAACTCTCTTGTGGAAATTGTTCATGCCTAAACAGATCTGCACAGTAAATCCTCCACGTTTCTAAGATTTCATCGATATCAGTTTTTAGATTGCCCTAGAGTATTATAGAAAATAGCAGTGGTAATTCAGAGAGAATTTTTTTCTTTATTAAATAGCCAAGTAACTTTTGCCCACTTACTATACATTAGTCGTGGTAACGTTTTCAAAATAAACCGTCCTGCTAAAGTTATTCCAACCTATTGTAATTTAAGTTCAATTTGACATGGTTAAAATGATATTTTAAACGCCGCTCGGCAACTCGTTATAGCATAATATTTATGATTAGTAACAGAGCCTGTTATTACAACAAACACTTGAGAACTTAAGAGGTCCCTAATTTACTACGAGATCCCATAAAAATTCATGATAATCACCGAAAAAAAAATCATTAGGAGATAAACCAGAACTTTTTATTATGACCAGATTCGAGATGGTAAAAAATGGCAATGCCAGATACAGTTTACCCGTTATACATATGTCTAGACACTAAACATCCACAGAAACTGGCATAAATTTAAAGATTGAAGAGATCCACTTAACTTAATTTGCTCTTTTATATCAATAGTGTCATTAGTGTCATACGTCACTTTATCATAAAATTTTAACTAGTCATTTATCAAAAGAAATCTATATTGTCATGCATTGCCTCTATATTGGACAAATTACACTTAAATAATATAGCGGTAATAAATTTCAAAAGTAATATATGTCGATCGTCAATCACAACGTCAATCATCTGGAATGAATAATTACCTTAAACTGTCATCAATGTCAATTGTCAACCTTATACGTGCCTTTTAAGTATCATCTGTCATGCTAATGTCGACTATCAAAAGTCCTCTTATTCTTCTTCGTTTTCTTTTTATATGGGAAATAGCTATATTCCTTATTCCAGAGAAAGTGAAAGGTGCAATAATAAATTCACTGCAAGTTACCTACCATCCTGGACTTTCAGGCCTACAATTTCCAGTAAACTGCATTTTTTTTTTTAATTTATTCTAAATTATTGAAATGTTAACTAGTCATTTATTAAAATAAGCCCATATTGTTACGTATACCTTTTATATCGGACTCTTTTCATTTAATAGATTTTAAAAACGGTATATGTCACTTTTGAACTATCACACCAAGGTCAATCACCCGGAACCAACAATTAGCTTAAACTGGCATTAATGTCAATTGTCAACCTTATACGTACATTTTAAATGTCATCTGTCATGCTAATGTCGACCATCAAAAGTCCTCTCTTCTTCTTGTTCTTCTTCTTCGTCTTCTTTTTATATGGGAAATAATTCTATTCCTTATTCCACAGTTAAAGTGAAAGGTGCAATAATAAATTCACTGAAAGTCACCTTCAATCCCGGTCTTTTGAGCCTACAATTTTCAGAAAATTTAATTTTTTTTTGGAACTATTTAAATAGTTTAACTAGTCGTTCATTAAAAGAAATCCATATTGTCGCGTATGCTCTCTATATTGGACAATATATACTTAAATAATAGATCATTGATAGATTCTAAAAGTGATATATGTCACCTGTGAACTGTCAGATCAACGTCAATCATTCGGAATTATTAATTACTTTAAACTGTCATCAATGTCAATTATTAATCTTAGCCGTACATTTAGTATCATCTCTCATGCCAATGTCAACCATCAAAAGTCTTCTTCTTCTTCGTTTTCTTGTTATACGGGAAATAATTGTATTCCTTATTCTACAGAGAAAGTGAAAGGTGCAATAATAAATTCACTGAAAATCACCTCCAATCCTGGTCTTTTGAGCCTACAATTTTCAGAAAATTTAATTTTTTTTTGGAATTATTTAAATATTCTTACTAGTCATTCATTAAAAGAAAACCATATTGTCGCGCATGCCCTCTATATTGGACAAATTACCCTTAAATAACACATCATTGATAGATTTTAAAACTGATATATGTCCTCTGTGAACTGTCAGACCAACGTTAATTATTCGGAATTAATAATTACTTTAAACTGTCATCAATGTCAATTGTCAATCTTATCCGTACATTTCAAGTGTCATCTGTCATGCCACTGTCAAACATCAATAGTCCTCATCTTTCTAGAACTTTCAAGGCTTTCAAGTTTCTGAAAATTGCATTAAAAAAAATGTATTTGACAAAACGGGTTTATGCCTTTGGACACAGTTCTCTCTGTCTCTTTCTCTTTTAAGTACCTTAAAGAAATATATAATTATTGACTAATTCCAAGCACTTGATCAGGTTATTTGTTAAATCCTCTTTGATATTTTCAGGAAGAAATAGAACGACAAAAGGGTTTTATGCTTTTGGACGCAGTTCTCTCCAGCTCTCTCTCTTATAAGTGCCTGTAATAAATATATAATTATTGACTAATTCCAGGCAGTTGAAAGAGTCATTCTTTCAACTGCGGTTGATTGAATTTATATATGAATTATCATTTAAAAAGGAAATAGTATTCGGTTATTTCTGGTACCTTAGGATTTAGTTTACTAAATAACTGACTGTGTTGTCTGGAAAAGGAATGAATAATTTTCCAGGTAAAGTTGGTTTTCTTCTAGGCAATGGCTTCATTCCACCAGATTCTGGATCAATGTTCTAGATTTTTTTTCTTGCAGATGAGTGCACTTGTACAGTTCACAATCAGTAAGTCACTAACTTATAAAAAACATTAGGCTATATGTATCGATTCCCTGTAAATTATCTTTTATTCCTTCCGAACAATTGAGTGCGTTTCCTAAAATTACAGACAGGGTCAGTCCTTAAACACCAAGAAATCTTCTGTGGTGTCTAAAAAAGTTCCTTTAACTAATTTGGTTCATTCCGCCGACTTTCAAAGAGCTTGATGCCCTGGAACATTATCTATTTCCTACAAACAGACAAGTGTATACCGATAGGGCACAGTTTATTTCACTTTCAGACTGTTATGTTTGTTCCATGAGTTCCTGCTTCAGCTTCCTCGAAACATTTTTTTTATTATGAGTGCATTTGTGTAGGTCACAGTAGGCAGTAGTATGCAAATGCCTAAAGTAGCATTTTCAGACAAATAAGTTCGTTCGACCAGGTTACAAAAAGAGCTTATATAAACTAGCTAAGCTAGACCTGTGAAATTTAAAGGGGTGCTGCCCTGTATAACTGTCCAGGGCTGTACAAAAGGATTTTACAAAATATCATCCCAAACTAGGGGAAAAAGAGGAATGACGTCTTTACTTATGGATTCAAGACTGAACGAACAGGAATAATTAGTGTTTTTCTTAAACTAGCTAAGCTAGACCTCTGAAATCTAAAGGGATGCTGCCCTGTACAATTGTCCAGGGCTGTGCAAAAGGATTTTATAAAATATTATTCCAAACTAGGCAAAAAATAGGAATGACGTCTTCACTTACGGATTTGAGACTAAACGAACAAGAATAATTAGTGTTCTTCTTAAACTAGCTAAGCTAGACCTGTAAAATTTAAAGGGGGGCTGCTCTGTAGAACTGTCCAGGGCTGTACAGAAGGATTTTACAAAATATCAATCCAAACTAGGCGAAAAATGGGAATGATGTCTTCACTTACGCTTTTGAGACTGAACGAACAGGAATAATTAGTGTTTTTCTCAAACTAGCTAAGTTAGACGTGTGAAATTTAGAGGAATGCTGCCCTGTACAACTGTCCAGGGCTGTGCAAAAGGATTTTACAAAATATCATTCCAAACTAGGCAAAAAATAGGAATGACGTCTTCACTTACGGATTTGAGACTGAACGAACAAGAATAATTAGTGTTTTTCTTAGACTAGCTAAGCTAGACGTGTGAAATTTAGAGGAATGCTGCCCTGTACAACTATCCAGGGCTGTACAAAAGGATTTTTCAAAATATCATCCCAAATTAGGCAAAAAATAGGATTGACGTCTTCACTTACGGATTTGAGACTGAACGAACGGGAATAATTAGTGTTTTTCTTAAACTAAAAATATGAAATGAAAAATATCATTTCATGTAAAATTTAAAAAAGACCTACCCTGTATAACCATTTATATCACCTGGTTCATATCACCAACATTCAAAGAGCTTGAGGCTTAATATCAATTCCCTGGAAAATAATTTTTATTTCGTTCAGGCAGTCGAGTATATACCGGTAGGATCAATCAAGATTTATATTAGGTATATTTCTTTTTCTACGATTAATATTTTTCTTTAAAATTGAAGAAGTTTCCCATATGATTAGTCCAGGCAGTTGAGCCAAAGGTTCGCTTTTATTTTCAGGCACTTTACTGATATTTTAAAGCCAATTGCTGTTTTGTTTCAGGTAATTTATTGCTCCATTTAGTCCATTTTAGCCCAATATTTCCTTAATTTTAGGCAACTGAGTCAAGTCTCTTCACGATTCAATTGTCTCGACAAAAATGTATTTTTATCTTAGGCAGTTGCGTAGTCATAGCATTTAATTTGTCCAGGCAGTTGAGTCAGAAATTCTTTTCTATATAGGCCTTCTGATACAATATTTATAATTAATTAATTAATATAATTTGTGAGAGTACAAAATGTTCTGAAAAGGCCAATAAATGAAATATTTCTAAAATGATCTCAGCGACAAATCAGACAAAACGAGACAGTTTTTATAAAAAACGTTATTTTATATAAAAAAATAAACTGTATAAATTAACTTACGGTGGTATCATTTAAAAAATTTAACAAAGAAATGTATAAAATTGTAACATGTGATGCCGAAAGCGTCATCAGCCTGCAACACTGAGTAATTTGATGTGATTTGATGAATGGGAAAATAAATCTTGTTCTAATCTTCGGCCATTAGTTCTGGAACAGTATGGATTATTACCTTTCTTTTTGCATCGTACACAAAGTGGTTGCTTTCGAACACTTTGCTTTGGTAAAATGGCTTTAGGTCATGGGTGTCGATTTGTTTCGCCTGTAAAATGTATATTTATTTAGGGTGTCCGCTAACTAATGGAAATTGTTAAAGCCAATTGAACAAACAGGTTATATTTACCAACACCCAGTTATTAAAAAAGTTGGAAACAACCTTAATACTCCATTCGCTAAGAGCAAAAGGTACAAATTTAGCAGCTAAAAAGCATCTTAATTTATGTGTTTTGAGATGCTGAACACGACATTAATAATTATTGTTTAATCAGAACAGACAACAAATATTTATAAACAGTTAAATTATTTAAATGCAAATAACTTGAAAAATATTGGTCGTATCGGAAAAATTTGTTGTTAAAAAATGTTGCTCGTAAAATTTGCTAAAAAAAAAGATCCTCAGGTATATACCGAAATTCGCCTTGGATTTCAAGTTACAAGCTCTTGAATAAAATATATAATTTATAATAAACAAAAATTTAACAATCTTCCCCAACTGTACGCACTGAAGATCAGTGAGATCCTTACTTGTGTCTGTATCGCATTCAAGACCTGAGTTGACCAAACCCGTATATGATTCCTTGAATTTTGCTTATAATACAAGGGTGATCAAATCAACGTTTTTTTTATCTGTGAGTCTGTCTATATCTGTGGCCTAATATCAAAAACAATCCATCAAAGTTTACAGATATGAAAATAAAATTGTAAATTAATTATTTTTATTTATTTAAATGGAACGTTTTTTTCTTAAAAGGCGTTGTAAAGAAACGAATAAAAAAAGTCAGAAAAATAAAAATAGGAACAACAGAAAATTCAAGATCAGAACAAACAATTATAGACAAAATAGAAAGAAACCCGAAATGATTTTTGCTTTAGGTATGAAAAGAGATATTTATTAACACGTTCTCCGGATCGATTTAACCGCGACAAAACCACGAAGGAAAAACTATTTATTGATTGGACGAGTTAGATGTGTGTGAAAGATTAAATGTTAACAGCGGTAGAGTCAGTTTTCTGAATAAAAAATTTTAATTTTAATAAAGAAGGGGCTTATCCAGGAAATTTGGAATAGTGAATAATCTGGAAAGGTCTGTAAATGATAAACCTTGGGGATTATCGTAGCTGAAATGGAAGGAGTGTCCACCTCTTTTAGTTTCAGTTTCACTACATCAGCTTCATTTAGAATTTGAATGTCATTCGAAAATACTTCCTCTTTCTTTTTATCAGGGCAATATTTAAAATGTTAATGTTGTTCCATCTTCGTCTGGTAACGTAAAAGATATTATAGACCTATCAGTGTGTTTCTTGCAGAAAACTATTATAAGCTTAGTGTTCTTCTTTCACCAGATCAGCTGGTTTGACTTCCAGTATTTAAACGCATATATCTCCTTGCTATCTGAATATTCTGATCATCATAGACTTGGCTATCTTCAATTAGTTTTTCATTTTCTCCTTGCGTTCCTATGCATTTTCTTCTTTCATTTTAACATCGGAACCTAAATCTCGTTGCCTGTTTTCAAATTTCTTTAATGGAGGAAGGAGATGGCAAGGAATGAATGAAAATTCATTCAAAGAGAGCAAGGTGCAAAGTGAAGATGGCAAAACAACAAAATAAGCTAAAGAAAGACAGACAGGGTGGGTATATTTAAATTAGAAGGAGATCTGTGCTCGAATGTTGAAAGCTGAGGAGACTGAAAGAACCCAAAATGTCAAAATAGACAGATGCTTTTTTAATGAGAAAAATTATCGGGAACACAACGAATCTGTTATGTAAGATAAAGAAGATAAGGAAGAAGATAGTAATGATGTTTCTAATTTCTTTGATAAAGAGGTAGAAGTGGAAAGGAAATTCCTGTTCAGAATTCTGAAAGCTTCGTTCTTCCTCAAAGTTTTTTAAATTTGTTACACTATAGAGAGTATGTAACCTTATCAACCTTTTTAAGACCTCTTTCTAATAGTTCCTACCTTGCAACATTGAAAAATCACATTTCTACTACTACTACTACTACTGCTGCAGCAAATTAAATTTTATTTTAGAAATGCCTGCTTACCGAAACGGTGGGGAATGATGTTTGCTCCCGTTGACTAACCAGCAGCGGGATTTTACGATATCCAGATTTATAGTGGATTTAGTCGTTTTGTTTACTCCGGTTAAACGAGATTATTTTTAGTGATCCCGGTAGTTTATAAGAATCAAAATTTGCGAAAAAAAAAAACAGAAACGATGTTTCGAAATACGAATATTATGAAATATTTTTGTGTTGCGGACGAGCCAAAGTACGTATGTTTTTATTGAAATATTATGTCAAGTTCAGCACCAGTCTGGGTCTATTTCCAGATTGTTTTTGATCATTTTATAATATACTTAATTTGTTATTAATAATTCATATTAATTGCAAGTCCACTTTTAATCACGGTAGGGCTGCATTAGTGCTTTTTTTATGCAAAGCACTTTTCCAAAATATGCGGTATTTTAATTTATGATGTCACTTAATCATTAAAAATATATTTCTGGTAATTCTAGATGAGTTACTTTGCTAAATTGGTCTGCTGTAGTAGTAATAAAATAGTGTTGCCTTAATTTACTCAAAAATTGTTTTTGAAAAATGAATTAAATGCTTAAAATAATTTAATTTGTTTGGTCCTTAGATAATCTGGGTTTTTTTGGACATCGAAACTGGATTTTATTGTCCAGGAGACCTTGCGAAACAAAAGTAGGAAGGTCCAGTATTTTTGATGATTAATTCTCTCTAGTTTTTATTTTTTTATATTATAATAGTGTATCATTATTTTCTTTACAATTATTGTCTCTAAATGAAACTTTTATTTCTGAAATTGTTTCTTTCTGTATTCAAAATTAATTGCTTCAACTGCATTCTTTTATTGTTTTTTTCTAAGTCTAAATATACATTTTTTTACGTTTTACGTAGTTATCGTCACTGCAGACGAAGACGAAGTCACTGTTCTGGATTAATTGGTGTTGTTCTTAAACTAGTTAGGCCAATGATGTGAAATTTAAAATTCACCTATCCTGCACAACTAGTTAGAGCTGTACAAAAGGATTTTACAATATATCGTTTCAAATTAGCAAAAAATAGGAATGAGCTCTTCACCTAGGATTTCAGACTAAACGAGCAGGAATAATTAGCGTTTGTCTTAAACTAGGTAAGCTAAAGCTGTGAAATTTAGAAGGAAGATACTTTGTACAACTGTGTAGAGCTATGCAAAACAATTTTACAAAACATCATCCCAAACTACTAAAAAAATAGGAATGAGGTCTTCACCTACGGATTCAAGACTGAACGAACAGGAATAATTAGTGTTTTTCTTAAACTAGTTAAGCTAGAACTATGAAATTTAAAGGGAAGCTACTCTGTATAACTGTCCAGGGCTGTGCAAAAGTATTTTACAAAATTTCAGCCCAAACTAGGGAAAAAAGAGGAATGACGGCTTCACTTACGAATTTGAGACTAAACGAACAGGAAAAATTTGTGTTTTTCTTAAACTAGTTAAGCTAAAGCTGTGAAATTTAAAGGGGAGGTTCTCTGTATAACTGTCCAGGGCTGTGCAAATGGATTTTACAAAATATCATCCCAAACTAGCAAAAAAAAGAGAAATGAGTTCTTCTTGGAGGAAGAACAGGATTTCAGAATGAACGAACAGGAATAATTAGTATTTTTCGTAAGCCACGTAAGCTAGAGTCATAAAATTTGAAAAAAAATACCCTAAGTAATTGTCCAGGGCTGTATAAAATAATTTTGTAGATATTTTATCTCAAACTGGGAAAATATTAAGAGAAAGATCCTAGTCTACGAATTGTAGACTGAACGAGCAGAATTAATAAGTGTCTTAGTTAAACTAGTTAATCTAGAGTGATGAAATTTGAAAGAAAAGTACTTTAAGTAATTGTCCAGGGCTGTATGAATTAATTTTGTAAATATTTTATCTTAAACTGGGAAAAAATTAAGAAAGAGTTCTTCGTCTACGAATGAAGACTGAACGAGCAAAATTAATTAGCGTCTAAGTTAAACTAGTTAATCTAGGATCATGAAATTTGAAACAAAGCTACCCTAAGTAATTGTCCAGGGCTGTATAAAATATTTTTTTTTTAATATTTTATCTAAAACTGGGAAAAAATTAAGAAAGAGGTCTTCGTCTACGAATTTTACACTGAACGAGTAGGAATAATTAGTGTTTTAGTTAAACTGGCTAAACTAGAGCTATCATTTTTAAAAGGGAGCTACCTTGCATAACTGTCCAGAGCTGTGCTAAAGAATTTTATAAAATTTCAGCCGAAATTAGGATAAAAAGAGAAATGAGGTCCACACCTATGTATTCCAGACTGAACGAACACCTATAATTAGTGTTTTAATTAAACTAGTTAATCTTGAGTTATGAAATTTGAAACAAAGCTACCCCAAATAACTGTCTAGGGCTATATAAAATAATTTTGTAGATATTTTATCTTAAACTGGGAAAAAATTAAGAGAGAGATCCTAGTCTACGATTTCTAGACTGAACGAGTAGGAATAATTAGTGTTTTAGTTAAACTAGCTAAGCTAGAGCTATCATATTTAAAAGGGAGCTACCTTGCATAACTGTCCAGAGCTGTGCTAAAGAATTTCACAAAATTTCAGCCGAAATTAGGATAGAAAGAGAAATGAGGTCCACACCTATGTATTCCAGACTGAACGAACACCTATAATTAGTGTTTTAATTAAACTAGTTAATCGTGAGTCATGAAATTTGAAACAAAGCTACCCTAAGTAATTGTCCAGGGCTGTATAAAATAATTTTGTAAATATTTTATCTTAAACTATGAAAAAATTAAGAAAGAGGTCTTCGTCTACGAATTCTAGACTGAACGACTAGAAATAATTAGTGTTTAAGTTAAACTAGCTAAGCTAGAGCTATCATATTTAAAAGGGAGCTACCTTGTATAACTGTCCAGAGCTGTGCTAAAGAATTTTATAAATTTTCAGCCGAAATTAGGATAAAAAGAGAAATGAGGTCCACACCTATGTATTCCAGACTGAACGAACACGTATAATTAGTGTTTTAATTAAACTAGTTAATCGTGAGTCATGAAATTTGAAACAAAGCTACCCTAAGTAATTGTCCAGGGCTGTATAAAATAGTTTTGTAAATATTTTATCTTAAACTATGAAAAAATTAAGAAAGAGGTCTTCGTCTACGAATTATACACTGAATGAGTAGGAATAATTAGTGTTTTTCTTAAACTAGTCAAGCTAGAGTTGTAAAATTTAAAAGAGAACTACCCTTGTATAACTGTCCAGAGCTGTGCAAAAGGATTTTATAAAATTTTAATTTAAACTTAAAGAAATCTAAGAAATAGTATTATGTTATAGTATGAAAAATAATTTTTTCGTATTTCATACCGCTCTGACCTATCCAGCTAAGATATCTTCGTTAGGGATGGTTCTACAGCAAAAGCCATTAAAAGCTTCTCTGTAGAGCACGTTATAGTCTACTAAATAAAGTCTATTTTATGTTACTAGCTATTGTAGATCAAGAGTTATCAACGAAAGACCCCCAGGTTGACGGTTGGGGCTCTCGGGAGATTCTACCGAATTTTAAGGCAGTACATCTTATAAACAATTCATTTAATCAAAATTGTTTAAACGGTTTTTGATAGGATTTAACTTGACGAAAAATAAAGAAAAACACAAAGTCACGGTCTCACAACATGTAATAAAACTACACGTGTTTCGCTCTAGTTAGAGCATCATCACCTTTAAAACTTACATAAACAAGTTTTGTTTTAGTCATATTTTTATTTTAGGCCTAATGATGCTCTAACTAAAGCGAAACACGTGTAGCCCGTTTTATTACACGTTGTGAGACCGTGACTTTATGTTTTTCTTTGTTTTTCGTTAATTTTGTATGTTGGTCTCTTAGAGAATAATTGGTGAGATTTTTGGAGGATTTAACTTGATATACGACTCTTATCTTAATAAAGTTTCCTGTAAAGAGTCATTTCTAAAACAGATAAACGCTGGAATAAATATGAGTGTTTTTGTTAAAGTTTTTGTTAAGCTAGAGCTATAAAATTCAAAGGAGATCTACCCTAGGCAACTGTCTAGAGCTGCGAAAAGAGATTTTATAAAATTTTGTCCCAAATTAGGAACGATATACAAAAGAGGTCTTCGCCTAGGAATTCTAGACTAAACAAGCAAGAAAAATCAATGTTTTTCTTAATCTAGTTAACCTAAAGTCATAAAATTGAAAAATATAAATATTATTTTACCTAAAGGAGTGAAATTTGAAGGGGAACTACCCTGTACAGGATGTTCCAAATTCGAGGGTGGCCATTGGAATCTCGGAAACCGTAAGAGTTACAGGGTCGGTTAAATGGAGGCAAAGTTGCGCAATTTGGAGCTTAATAAAATGACGTTTAAAAATTTTTAAAATTTCGGATACTTCCGGACTTATCCGAAAAAAACCGAAATTTGTCAAAATCGTTTTTTACCTTCTACCGACTTTATTTAAAGGGATATCGGAAAATTAAAAACAGTTTTTTCATTGCCACTTTTTATGTATTTACAACGTGACGCAAAAAAAAAAATTGTCCAACGTTTCGTTTTTTTTCGATCGTCATCAACTTTATTTTTTTCTTATGGACACTATATTGGATTTTGCTCATTTTTAAAAAGTAATTTTTAATTGCCTTTAAAATGAGGTAATAAAAAACGAAACGTCGGAATAATTTTTTTTTTGCGTCATGTTATAATACATAAAAAGTGGCAATGAAAAACTGTTTTTAATTCTCCGATATCTCCTTAAACAAAGTCGGTAGAAGGTAAAAATGATTTTGACAAATTTCGGTTTTTTTTCGGATAACTCCGGAAGTATCCGAAATTTAAAAAAAATTTAAACGTCATTTTATTAAGCTCCAAATTGCGCAACTTTGCTTTCATTTAACCGACCCTGTAACTCTTACGGTTTCCGAGATTCCAATGGCCACCCTTGAATTTGGGACACCCTGTACAACTGTCAAGGCCTGTACAAAAGAATTTTACAATGTTCCTTTTTAAACTTGGAGAAAAATAGGAAAAAATAGAACTAGAACTAAAAAAATATAAAAGGGAAGTTTTGTAGACAACTGTTCAAGGCTGTCCTAACCTAAGGTCATAAAATTAGAAGGAGAACTTCTATGAAGAAGTATCCAGTCCTTCCTAATTGTCGATTTTTTGTTAGTTTTTGGATTTCTACTGCATACAGTTACGACCTGATTTTCATATAAAATTTTTAAAAAAATGACACAAATTTCCTTTTCTTTCAGAACATCCCTCTTCATTATCATGAGCTTTGTATACGCAAAGCTGCTTGTCGTAGTATGTATAGCGTACGTGTTCTCGGACGTAGTCACTCACAACATTCCACTTTACTACTACGAAGGATTCTTCACTTACCTCTACGGCATGAGCATCCTGTTTTTGCTCTACGTATTCTGTTTTCTATTGCAAGAAAGCTCTTGCTGTGCCGGAAACGAGAAAGAGATAAAGGTACGTTTTTTGTTTATATGACTTGACTTGCATATTTATATACGTTTTTAGGTGAAGCAACCGCCGAAGCAAAAAGCCAAAGAAAAAGAAAAGGAACGAAAACAAGAAGAAGAAAAAAAGAAAAAAGAAGAAAAGGAGCAGAAAAAGAAGGAGGAAAAGGAGAAGAAAAAAGAAAAAGACAAGAAGAGCAAGAAGCAAGACAAGGTAAATCTTCTTATTAACTAACCGATAAGTTAATGAACCCTTAACGCACAAAGGAAGATCGCTTATGCTCATGTACACCCACCCATCACCCATCTGATTTATCATGATTTTGTTAGTGAAGTGTTCTGTTGATTTTTGTAGATTCCGGATTGGATGCTTGATTGTCGTTTTTTTAACATTGCTTCATTCATGTAACACAATAACAACATTGTCAAATTTTATTTGCGCATCATAATTATGAAATTACTCTTTTGATCTCTTTTATCTCTCGTACTTCTTCATCTGCACTAGTACATATGACAGTGCGAGAATATTTTTTATCGCACGGGGACGTGTAGCGTCATCTAACAGTCATGCTTAACAACATCAATTAAGGTATTTTAAGCCTAAAAGGTAAGTATCTTTAACATACAGTGATGGTCAAAAAAATTAGGAGTGTCTGGTTTTATTTGAATATTCTTAATAATATATTGTGCTACATAGAGAAAAAAATAATAACGATTTCATATTTGTACAACATATGCTATCAGTAATAAAAAAATAAATACACGTTATTCTTTGACAGTTTAATTTGTAATTATACAGGGTGTTTCACAACTTATCCGAAAAATTTTAACCACATATTCGCTGTTACGAAACAAGTTGATTTCTCAAAAAAAAATGTGATAAAAGTCCTACAGATATCGAGATAATAAAATGATACAGTTTAACAGTTTACTTACTTATAAAATCTGTTCAAAATTGTTTCTATTGACTCTAATGCAAGCTTGGGCACGTCAAATCCAATGTTGGCGCACTAATTCAAATACACCTCCTTCCTGCTGTTCCTGAAGTCTCAAATTATCGGCAACCACTGTGATTCGGTCACGCAATTCTTCAATATTCTGAACTGGAGTACGGTATACCTTGTTTTTAAGTGTCCCCATAAAAAGAAGTCCAGAGGATTTAGGCAATTGGTCCACCTCTTCCGATCCAGCGTATCTGGTGTACATGGATTCAAAAAATCACGAACTTCTAAACGAAAATGCGGAGGTGCCCCATCGTGCATAAACCACATCCGTGCTCGGACCGCCAATGGCACATTTTCAAGAAGGACCGGCAAATCATTCCGAAGAAATTTCAAATACTGGTGACCATCCATCCGATCTGGCAATATGAACGGTCCAATTACACGTTCATCGACAATACCTGCCCAGACGTTTAAAGAAAAACGATGTTGGAAATTTGTCTGGACTACTGCGTGAGGATTCTCAAAGGACCAAACGTGTGTATTATGAAGATTGGTTATACCATTACGAGTAAAAATAGCTTCGTCGGTGGCCAAAATATCAGCTGTTAAACGCGCATTTCGATTGCAAAAACCACTCACAAAATGTTACTCTTAGGGGATAGTCTGTAGGTAGCAACGCCTGGACTCTCTGGACGTGATAAGGGTACAGTTGGGCCTTATTTAATATGCGCCACGCTGTTGCATGTGACACTTCTGGGACCTGTTGGGCTAACCTCCTTGTGCTTATTCCTGATTCCCTATTGATTTTCTTCCAATTTATCCAAAATTTCTTCTTCGGCATTTAAAACGCGTTGTGCCCATCTACTCCACGTCTGGGGCGCAAATCTCCAGTTGCAAGTAAACCAATTGCACTAAATCTTTCGTGATGTGGTATGTGCCTAGTCGGAAATCGGTGTGCATACAAACGAGACGCCGCTAAAACAATGTCCACTAACTCCTCATTAGTGTACACATGTGCCATTTTTATTAATAAATAACTAAAAATTAAACTCGCAAAATAAATTCACAAAAATGGACCGTACTTCATTCAGATCACCCAGGATAGAGATTAAACCTTATTTACAGGTTCTTAGCAGTATGAAAAGGCAAAAAATTCCTGGTATTTTGTTTTCGTCAGTTGTTTGGTACATTTGCTACAATAAATTATTAATGCATATTCGAATATCACGGCGATTAACGCAAAATACAGATATTTATTTTTCAATTTATTATTGAAACTCAGGTTTATAACTTAATTTCTGTAGGACTTTTATTACATTTTTTTTTGAGAAATCAACTTGTTTCGTAACAGCGAATATGTGGTTAAAATTTTTCAGATAAGTTGTGAAACACCCTGTATATAAATAATTTATTTCTTACACGTTTTATGGTGGATAAAAAAAAGGAGTATTTTTCAAAAATAGCCATAAAAAATTATAATTACAATGTACCGCAAAACAAACGACAGCACTAGATAAGTGATTCAGTACTTGGTAGAATCACCTTTATTCTTGAGAACGTATGCGCAGACAGACTTACTTTACTAAGTAAGCAGATTAAATGCTGGAAGAATATGCAAGTTCCAACATATAGGGAAGCTAATTCAGCTTGATTTGAAATTTAATATGCACTCTTATTTTTTTGGCTACAGCTGTATATGGACCTCGTAAATGAGTTTATAATATGAATTTTCTCTCAAATACTTCCATAATTAAAGGTTCACCAATTCCATGTTTTTTCGCATCTACTCTTAATCTCTTGGTGCAATCACTTTTCCAGCTTCTGGTCTCACCTTTGGTCAATTACACTGATTTTTCTAAAAGGTTTGACAAAGTTTTTGATAGTATGATGCTTTATAAGCTCCAAAAGCTGGACATTGGTAACAAAGTTTCCTAGAGGTTACTTCCAGATTCTTCCGCGTACTCTTAGTGTAATTTCTCCTTTAGCCTCTGAAGTACCTTACCTGTATGTACTCTAGAAATTGAGAAGTCCTGGATCTCTCTTCTCCGCAACTTTAGCCCCTTTACAAAATCTTCAACTAATCGTACCATTCTTCAAGTTGGTATTTTTAGGTTAAGTGAAAGTGTGATTTTTGGTTTGTCATCTCCCGTAAACGATCTTCTTCCAATTGTTCACCAATTTAACTTCAGACAATGTAATTAAGTGATTTCTGTTATGGAATTTCCCTTGTCGGATCTTCAAGGAGTTAAATAAATATCACGTACCAGTTGCCCAAAACATCCTTGATCTCCTGGTATAATTTCTTCTCCAGCCTCTACTGTTCCTCAAGGATCTCATCGTTAATACACACAGATGTTTCCAAGGCCTTTGACATCATATCGGGTTGCTTATTAGGCTCAGAATACTGAAAATTGGAGGCCCTTGATAAAGGTGAAACCTTTGATCTGATCAATGAGATCATGAGAAAACTTGGAATTGGTGTCAAAAATGGAATTTTCTGTAGCAAATGAAATTTGACAAAATGTACTTTCACAACATTGAACACAACCATCGAACACTCTTTGTTTGTAGGCATATGTACTTAGATATACCTATCATTACATACGGCCGCGTAGCTATCGAGTATACACGCCTGGCAAACGAAGTTCTTGGGTGCAGAAATGTGGGCCCTCGAGAAGGAAGTTTACCGGACGTGTATAAATATTTTAAGATGAATAAGAGACAATCTATCTACTCCGGAGTCGCTGTATATTTTGCTAAAACTTCCTAATGTCGAGGATGTTTCAGCAAAAAGCGTCCAGCTCCAAAACCAAACCGGACGGGTCGCGCGATCCAGATTTCAACATCTCTTTTAGTTTTGAAGATATTAAGGTATGTACTAACATACTTTTTTTTTTAATTGGCACTATTTTTGTCATTGTTTTTTGTTAATTAAACAAGGCCGGACTGACGAGGATAACAACATCTATTTCATTCTCGATAATTACTAAATGTTGTCCTTTTCTTGTTTAATTAATGATTTAATTGTGTGGAAAGTAGATTAGAATCGCTTATATTTTATAGCACTAAACTTGTCAAGTTTGGTTTTCGAGTGGTATAATTAATAGTAAACGGTTAAAACTAATTTAGTTAATTATTGATAAACATAAAGTATTTAAGTAAATTTAATTTAAAAAACCCGTTTAAATATTTGAATCATTTAATTCCTTAAGACAAATTTATTAAGCGATAGATGCAATTTATTTGGAGCAATCCTGTTAAGTGCTTCTCTGGAATACGTTTGAATTTAATTTCTTTGACAGAACAGCTCCAAAAGGCTCCGCTACTTGTTTTGAACCACTTTAAACGAGTTTCGTGACTATTCTAGTCAGCTTTGAACATCTCCAAAGAAATCTCTTAATTCCTCTAAATAGTTCTGTTATTTCTTCTCAATAGCTCTAAAGATCTAAATGAATTTGGCATATGCTTTAAATAGTTTTAAATGAATATCTTTGGTTACTGTTCAGAAGCATCTACTCAGATCAGCTGGTGTGGAATAACTATAATAAGAAAAATGAAAGATTCTATGGAAGGCAATAATTGATGATAATAAGAAGTTTCTCGTCTAGTCCGTTCCAGTACAACATTGGACTGTATACCATTATATTGGTCGATTGTTTGTGCTGCACTTTTCTATTCCTTGCTATCTGTCAACTTGACTAATTTGTGACTATATAATGAGCCGCAAGTGTAACAACACCAATTTGGTGTTTTTAGCAGATGTTGTTGACACATCAAAATTATCTGACTCTACAGATTGAAGGTTGAGGTCTCAAGTCAGTTCTCTGTTACTTGAAAAACTTTAACTTATTTAAAGGGATTGGACCGGATTTTAATGGAAAAGCACCAAAGCTTCGAAAAAAAAGTATGAATATTGTCCAAGGAATTACAGGGAAAATTAAATAATACAAGAGCTACCCAAGCAACACACGATAGTTAAATAAACGTTGATTTTTGGTTTACACCAGATGTAACGTGTAACACCTAACCCAGATGTAACACCTAAGGTTATTTTAAGAAGAAAGGTTCAAATAAAGCTATGTCCTAGATGTCAACAGCTATTTTAAACTAATTTCATTTTTGTTCACGTATTGTTCTATTAATTTAATAGTAAAATAATGTATGTAGATACATATGTTTATAAAATAAATAAATTTAATTTTTTTTGGTTAAAAATGTTTTTTTCGCGGTAGTCGCATGTCAGACGAAAAAAAGTCAAACAATCAAATTTCTCCTAAAATGAATGGGGATTATAAAAATAATTTTTATTTTGCGGAAAATTGGTGGCGTATCTAATATTTTTCAAAAATATTTGGACCGCGTTCCTGTACGGACGCCACTGGTTAAGCCTTAAGAAAATCTGCTACATTAAAAAATGTCTGTTAATACTCAAAGGGTGTGTGCTAAATTTCATAAAGATATCAAGGAAATTCAATCACCTAAGGGTTAACACCCTTAAGAATTAGCATCTTATTCTGTAACACTTTATACGATTATTATTTCACAAAAGTTAAACGTTTAAATATGGTGTATTTTATAGTATTTAAAGATGTTTATAAAATGCGTTTAATAGAATCTGCTTTTAAACAAATATATTTATCATCAATAAAACGTTGAATTTTTAGTTATATAAAACCAATATAAAACCTTTATTTTAATAGTCAAATAATTGTTAATATAGGGATATTAAAGCTTAAGTCGTGGTATATTATACCGGGTGTGCAAAAACTTTACCGATAAACTTTACAGGGTTATTCTCTAGTAATAAATAAGCATTTTTTTTATGAAGAAAAAAATTGGTTTTTCATTTTTACCAGTGGCGTCTCTAAGGGGTAAAAAAAGTACATCACTGCATTTTTCTCAACTAAATATTATTTTTTAAATGCTTGTTTAATTTCGAGCAAATTTGTATCTTATTTGGTATAGTTATTGTGTTTCATACTTTTTTAGTTCCTGTATATGATATTCCAGTATTACACTATAAAATGTGTACGTGTAGGAAAAGTGTATCGTATGCTACACAAGGGTATAGATGTGATATGGGGGTTATCTCATCAAATATTTAAGGTGTACTACTAATCGAGTTTAAAACCAGATATCTAAATCTCATGTAAATTTTAATAAATGAGGAAATTTTCGCTCTTTTTTAAACAGAATAGTATATGATATATGAAATATATTCTTGTGAATTTGTGACCAGAGATTGTATATTAGAAGTGAGATTTTGTGGGTGTATTGATTAACTGTTAAAGAAAACTATTTGTTTTTAGTTAACGTTTCGTAAAAAAATTATTTAATTCATCTTCAGGGCTCGACGTCGTAGTTCCCTTTCGTCAAATTAAAAAATTATATATCACAGGGATAAAAACGTAATTAAAAGGCGGTTACGTAGAGGCGGTATTAGAATTAACATATAATAAAATATATAAATTGGAACAAACCGAAAGACTAGAGGAATTTACTACAGTAGCACAAAAAATTACTTTTAATTAATAAAAAATCGTTGAATAAAAAATATATTTATCTAACGATATTAATATATGATGTGTTGCTTGGGTATACTAAACACAACCATTGGACTATAATGAATCTTTCAACTTAATGAATTTTTTGAATAACTCAGTGATGAAAATCAAGAGAAATTATAGTACTTGGTGATATGAGTAGTAGATTTATTTGAAGGATTAATGACTCCATAGTAGGCCCTTTCGGAAATCCACTTTTCGTTTGTAAATAATTCATGTATTGTATCCATTTAACTGATTGAAGCTCATTGTTGGAAAATACTTCAAATAAATATTGTAACTTAACGGCCACATTCAAGGACATTTCAAGGCCTTTTTTTGTACTCTCAAGAGTAATTTTTAGCTCAATTGAAATATTTTTTCATTCAAGAGACACATCCAGTGAATCTATTGGCTTAGCTGTTCAGCAATAGGTTTAAAAGCATTTGGAGGTTCCAAAAACGCGAAAAAACCCTTAAAAATCAAAGTAAAATTGCGTTGACGTGAAGATATCATTTCAGAGAGAGAAGGCTCCTTTCCAAATTATGCGCTAATCTTTTATTGAATATCTTTCTTATAAAACGCTTAAAGCGGACTACCCTGTATATGATATATCCAAAAGAGAGTCGTGCAGAAATGAAAGATCTCATTGCCTCGATGACAATGTACAATAATAATAATAATAACACCAAGCCCAAACAACAATTGCATTGTGTCCCGACATCCCTTGTTTTTTTTTTCTCTTTCTCTCTCTCTGTCGCTTTTTTAATCAGTGAACTTGAAAACTGTTATGCGATCTTCCTTTGTCAACCGATGCCTCCGATAGGTAATGAATATGACACCAGACTAGATAAACTCAATTTAACATTTTTTTTTTCGCAAAATAATCGTGGGTGTATATTGTTGCACCGTTTTCGCTTTAAATTGTTTTCCATGGGAAGTAGGCCTACGTAATTGCCTTGAAATGATCAATTACGAGGTTGTCGGCTTAAAAAATGTAAATAAGGACGAAAAGATGAATGAACGGGGCTTTAGTGTGTAATTTAATATAGTTTATTTATATTATTGTCTCTATGGCTTGAAATGCACTTGAATCTGAAGCTATTTTTTTTAAAATAATTAATTGTTCTTTGGCAACCTTGCATATTTTTATTGACAGTATCGGTTACAATATGTTTATAAATGGGCAAAACCCAATTATATTTATGTTAAGCTTTTGAATTCACGACAGTAATTAATAATTTAATTTAAGTAGCATACAGGAACATAAATAATGATTAAGTAATAATAATTAATAAATGCTTACTAAAACATGACCCAGGAATTTGCGATAGGGTTCAAAAGAGTTCATTTGCTACTCTGATTGTTTTAGTGAGGAAATTATTAAAACAAAAAAATATTAAACTGCATCATTGTTATTATTAAAGATATTTAATTTATATGCTATTTGTTTTAAAAGTTTGTTCCCATAGAAAACCGCATAGAAAGGACACTATAAACATGAAGCATACTCTAGATAAGGACGCACCAGTGCAGAGTAGAATAGTTTTAAAACGACAGTATTTGTTATTAATTAGTTAAAAAGCTACACGTGTTTCGCTTCTATCGGAGCATCATCAGGCCTCAAAATAGTAAGTACAAAAAAAACTTTTATAAAATATGTTAAAAGAACTTTTTATCTAGACTCTCTTAGCATATTTTATAAGTGTTCTTTTTGTACTATTTTTATTTACTTTTAGGCCTGATGATGCTCTGATAGAAGGGAAACACGTGTAGCTTTTGAAATTATATATACATATGTTTAATGAGACCCTGACTTGTGGAGTTTTTTACTTTTATTTGTTTTTTTTTTCAAGGGGTACAATACTTCAAAGAGTTCATATACGTAGGGTGTTTCAAATTCGAATATATTCGAAAAAATTGATTTTATTTTTTCTGAGCCTATTTCTAATCCGATTTTAAAATAATTTGCGCTTTTGTATTGCCACTTGATTCGCGCTACATGATGGTGTTTTTAGATTTTTAATACGACGTCTCGTTTTTTGCCATCATCGACTCTGTTTTTTCTCGTATATTGGATTTTTATATTTTTAAAATCTGTGCAATTTTTTAACGATGTATCACAAGTTATATTAATTTTTTTTTTGTAAAATCCCGAATTTTTGAAAAAAACTAAATTTGCCACACTTGGCTGTGGTAAACTGACAAGACAATATATAAATATCATAAAGGAATTGCGTTCATGCAGGAATTTTTTTTCATAGGAACGTTCGGTATTATTTTTTGATGTTCTACCTGGATCCGAGAGATTTCCCACATGAACCGGGACATCCTGTATGTATAACATTGCAATATAATATTTTTATTTATTATAGGTTTTTTATTTAATTTAAGGCTATTGTGTTTTTAAGGTTTGTTTTTAAAATAACGAACATTTTTTAAATTAGAGAAATTGGCATGTTTTTTGATTTTCTTATAGTTTTCCAGGTTAATGGAGTAATTTTTTGATTATTCCAGGCATTTAAAATAAATGTTTGTTTTGCACAGCCTGCTGCGGTAGATTTATATTATACAATGTTCCAGGCATTTGGAATAAAATATAATTCTAGGGTCATTTTCTATATCTTCTATAGTTATTTTTTAAATAACTTTTTACAATTTCCACGGCTCTTAAGTATTTGTATATTATTCCAGACATTTGTAATCAAATTTTATTTTATTCTAAATTTTTACAAGTCTTGCAAAATATATATTTGCAATATATGTATACCATTGCAATATAATGTTTTTATTTAATTTTAGGTTTTTTATTTAATTTAAGGCTATTGCATTTTTAAGATTTTTTTTTTAAATTTGGGAAATTTGCATGTTTTTTGATTTTCTTATAGTTTTCCAGGTTAATGGAGTAATTTTTTAATTATTCCAGGCATTTAAAATAAAGTTTTGTTTTATTCCAGGCTTTAAGAATTTTCCAGACGCTTGGAATGATTTTTTATGATTTCCATACTCCTTACGTAATTCTTTAGGTTTTCCACAAAAATTGATTAATGTTTTATAATATTTCAGGTATTTGAAAGAATTTTTGACGCCTTCTAGGGATTTCAATCATTTTTTTACATATTTTACAGGAATTTTGAGTAATTTTCTGTTTTCCAGGCATTTATCTTAATTTTGTACAATAAAATAGAAAATGACTGCAAATAATAACGTGTAATATTTATTGATAGTTTAAATGTCTAGCCAGTTAAAACACAGCCTGCTGCGGTAGATTTGGTTTTTTTCAAAAATTCAGGTATTTAAGAATAAAAACTATTACTTCTGATGCATCATTAAAAAGGAAATTTTTCAATGATTTTCAAAATGTAATAACCGAATATAGCCCCTATAAGAAAAAACAAAGTTGATGATGGTAGGCAAAAGACGAAACGTCATAATAAAAATCTAAAAACAGCATCATGTAACACAAAAAAAGTGGTAACACACGCAAATGTGTGAATTATTTTAAAATCGGATCAGAACTAAACTCAACTCTTTTTCAAAATTTCTTATTTTTTTCGGATCCATTCGAAATTTTCACACAAAAATTCTCAACTTTGTCCCAATTTAACCATCTTCGTATCTCCTATAGATTCCGAGATCTCCATGTTGAGCCTCCTAAGCATGTCCTTGATCTCAGTTTTGAGTTTATTCAGATTTTGGAGTCTCTGATTGGTCTATAAAAACTTTTAGAGATCTGTCCAGGTTTACTTAGTCTGATTCTCAGAGAACGTTGTTCCTCGTAATCCTGATAATTGATTTCCAAAGGGTCTTGTTGAGCTGGGATGAGAACAATTGAATCTCAGTTTTGTCTCTCTGTACTTTTTTCTCTGTAAAGTTGAAGACCATTAGGTTACATGATCTTTTTTTGTCGTTCAGTCATATCACCGCTGTTCAGACTTACAGGCTGTACAGCAACACTTGTGATCGAAATGATTCGATCACAACGTTAACGTTACCGATACATTTGAAATATTTTTATTCTTCCAATGATTTCTTAGGATCTTATTGGATAGTGTTAGTACACCACTTGCAATGAGTGTATTCGTATCTCTTTCTGTAGTTGGCAAAAAAAAGCTGGAAGAAAATTGGACTATAATGAATAGCACGCTGAGTACTGTAAAATATGAAAAAATATAATTGTTTTGCAAGCAAATCACTTCTTCCCAGATTTTTTTGGGTTCATCTATCTGAGATTTTTATGCACATTTTACAAACACATCCGAGTTATAAGTCAATCTGGCAACATTAATTTTGATCGTAAAAGTAAAACTGTAATGCAATGTTGCCAACGCGCCAAATCTTCTTTAAAAAAAAAGTATGTAGCTTCAAACTTGTAAAAACAGAAAAGTTCTACCAACTTAACTTTAAGTGCGTTTCAAGCTGTCCGATTCGTCGCTAGTGGTGCGCCCTCTTTCAGATCTTCAGTCAGTTGCCAACAAGTGTTGCGTTCTTAATTTTTGGTTCAGACACGTTTGTTAATAGACTTTTCCATCGAAAGCAATGGAGAGTCACACTCCTCTTACTTAAGACTTTTCAATGCGTTTGTTCCCTTCTAAGTTTCATTAGTAGTAATTTTTGACTTTTTGTGATAAAGATAATATGAACACAACTGACTGAAAATGTTGCGCGCCAACACCTTAAGGGCACGCCACTAGCGATGCATAAAAAAAAAACAGTCAAAAGTATGTGAAAATTGTTAAGATATTCTTTAATAATAACTTTTAAAAAACCTTATACATAAGCAATAAACCCTATTTTATATATTAATGTTAATATATGTACTCCCAATGGCCTTTCTTAACGTATCTAACCCTCTCCCTTGCCTCCCTCACAATCAATTCATCAATCAATTATAAATTTTTAGTTTTATTTTTAGTTTTTTTATTTGCTTTTTGTGTTCTTACGTTGAGCATTGTGTTGTGCGTGTAGAGGGAGAAATTTCCACGCAAGATGCGTGACATGGTGCAAGCCGAAGCTGAGATCACCACTAATGGCACTAATGGTCGCGCTTTTGTCCAAAAGGTGAGCTCTGAAGGTGATCCGGTCGCTTGTAGATTGAAAAAAAATTGTAGAATTTGTGAATTTAAGGTAGATTTTAAAGAGAAAATCAGTTTTCCTAATTACATAAGGTCTAAAGCCTTTTTAGAACTTAACAGTAAATCTGTCAGCGACGATTACGTTTTTAGGTACAGAGACCTTAACGTATGCCTTGAGGTGTCATTTTTAATTCACTAAGGTACCAATTTGAATATTTTTTGTCTTTAAATAATTTGAATTTTCCATACAGCAACACTCTCCATTAAGGATTCATTCATTATCTATTCACTCATTAATTCTCGATCACTTTACGTATTTTTATTACAATAGCTTATTGCTGTCACAGTCAATCTGTCACTGTATACGAAAACATCATAACGTTTTCAGGCACAGTGACCTTATTATTTATGTTTTGATGCGTCACTTTTAGATGGCGCCACAAAAACTTCCTATTAAAATAACATTCTGACCTAATGCTTAAAGGAAAATTCTCTACCAAGGTATAAATTTGATAATCTTTCTTCAACGTCAACACTCTCTGTGAAGGAATCATTAATTTTCTATTCCCTCATTAACCCTTCATCACTATTCTTCGTATTTTTTTCATTACCGCTGGTGGAAAAACTCCATCATCTAAAATCTAATGACAGATTTACTGAATTAACTTACAAATGTTATACAGGGTGATTGTGTTCTCAATTTAGGGCATCAACGCTCACATCACTATGTATATTTTGACTGATTTTTATGCTGCCCGAAATAATTACTTTAAATTCACTTTTTTCCTTAATTTAAGAACGTATTGCTAGAAAAACGTTTTAATTAAGATATGGCTCTAAAAAAACAAAAGAAATCTGTTACAAATGTTCTTAGTGGGCTATCTTAAATTTTTTCTAAAAATGATTAATATCCGCTTCTTTGCTTTTATCGCTTTACGCACTTTTCGTTTCTTCGCTCTTGTCCTACATTCCTTAATCCTCTATAGCACACACGCACAACCACATCACTATTTTCTATATTTTTATTCTAGGGAGCTGTGATAAGTTAGTCACTAATCAAAATCAATAGAAGTAATTCAGTTTATTTCACTCTATAGCATTAAAGCTCTGTTTCCAAAATGCCTAATTTACTTACCTCGGTATTCCAATCATTCTATTTAGCATCTAAAGGTCAAAAGACTCTTTGTGTCGATCCCAGTATTCCATTCGCCCCACAGTTATCTCTAAACTCTATCTATTGTATTCTCCGTAATATTCCAATTATTACTCTAAAAAAGAACCTGGATTAGAAGAGTTTCTACAGTAATCCAAGTAATTCTCAGAAACCTTTTTAATCGATTAACCCAGTCATTTTTAAAGAAGTCTAAAAGACCTTAGGAGAACCCTCTGGATTCCATTCATGCTACTTAGTAACAGAGAGATCAATAGACCTCTTGAGTTCACCCCAGTATCCTAGTTATGTTAAAGGTACTTTTGATTGAAAATATTTCCTTATTTTACTCGGTATTCTATTAAGCATCTTCTTTAAGTATATTCGAGTCCTTCTATATAGCCAAAAGTCCATTGGTTTCTTATACTCATTAAATTGTAATCTATAGACGAAGTTTTCTCTTCCATATTCCATTCATTCTACCCAGGCCTTAGGAGGAATGTAAATATTGTGAACCACTTAAAGCATCTGTTCTGTTAAAAGGTCTCGATATATTTTCTTCAATTGTCTCTATTTAATTGTCTATCACCAATACACGTTATGGTGTATTTCATCAATTCTTTGTCGTCTCATCTTCTTTTGCTAGTGAGAGCGTTGTAGGTTGCTCTGGAGATACAGAAAATAATATTGAGAGGTCACTTACTCAATGGAAAATGTCTCTTATTCACTATTTAGTCCAAATTCCATACTTCACCAGTTTTTCTGAATCAATATCAGATCTTTTTAATCATATGACCGAGTAAACTCAAAAGTGAAAGAACCCAAGCAACACACGATAGTTAATTAAACGTTTATTTTTGGCTTAGACCAGATGTACATTTTTGGATGAACTTCAACTATAAATATTGGATAATATATGTGTATGAAAAGTATATCGCATATGTGATATCGGGGTCATTTTATCACATATTTTAGGTGTAGCGATCAAGTGTAATGACTAGCGATGTAAATCCCTTCTCAATTTTTTGAAATTTTCTTTCTTGTGTAAACAGAATCCTATAGGATACACGTATATTCTACAATTTAATGAATATACCTTAACCATATACGGTTGATAAATATACTAATGTTTTCTGTAACTTTTTTCACGTTTTACTCGAATGTGAGAAAAGTATAGATACAAAAACTATAGATTTTTTTATCACCTATAATTTTCTTAAAAAGAATTTTTTTCTCAGGCAGTTGTGCAAAAAAACCGTTTTTCATTAACTCTACCCTTACCCCCCCACCCACCCCACACAACTTACCAGTAAGAAATTGTTTTCAAAAATCATTGTTTTCCAAAATAATACGCATGCATAACAGCTGGTTTCATCGTTAATATCTAATCTAATAACACAGTTTATTTATTTAAATTTGATATAATTATATATACGTATATTAATAAATATTTAATAAAAAAACAGTGCTATTAGATTGGATAATATGGACGAAAAACGGTGATTTTTCAACAATTTCTTACTGGACAAATGTTTGGGGTGGGTGAGGGGCTAAGGGTTGTGTTGGTGAAAAACATAATTTTTGCAGAAAATATATAGTCAAAATTTAATTTATTAACACTGTTTATATAAATATGATATAATTTTATTTATAAATATTTACTATAAAAACAGTGTTAATAGATTAGATAATATAGACGAAAAACGGTGATTTTTCAGAAGAATTTCATCAAATATTTGAGGTGTAGTAAACGCGTTTAAAAACTAGTTATGATGTATTGATGAATATACCAAATCCAAAAATGTACTAAAAAATCATGAATTAAATATAAATATCAATATATTTAACGATAATAATATACGATGTGTTGCTTGGGAAATATAAGAGAGATATCAAGTAATTCTGTGATAAAACAATAATCCTAAAATGCTACCATCTCACTCCTTGATATTTCATCATATTAAATTTTGTTGATTTATATTCACTCTAATTCCAATTTAATCAGCAAGTGAAGTAGTGAAAGATTGAGTGATTTAGTGAGTGATTTGTTGATCTCCATGGATACTGCTAAGTTACCATTATACAAGTAAAAAAGATTTTTATTAAACATCTTATCTACTTTTCCATGGAGTCCATGGAGATTTTAAAATCCAGACAACTCAAATCGATATAATAGAAGCCCATTTTAATATATACTCTCGATCCACATGTTGTTTTTAATCTGACCACTCTATGTGAAGAGGAAATCACCTTATGATCTTACTCTTATTAACAAATTGAGATTCTTGGCTTCCTGGACAAGATTTTGTTAAAATTGCTTCATAATCAAATTCGTTGCACTTTTCCTCAGTTTTCTTTGACCTCGTATCATCAACTCAACGACAAGTGAAGTATTAACCCTTAGCTCTTCAAAAACTTCCTCCAGTCTAGTAGTGAGGCAGATTAAACTCCTCCTTTAGAGCATACATTAAGAGTGACCTGGACTTACTTCCCCGAATCATATAGTTCAATAGTACTTGGTCAAATAACTTGAAACATCGAAAGCACCTCTTGTGACTAGAAAAGTTGCAATACTTCTTCCATTGGATGTAAGATGGATCTGCAAGATTTATGAGGACATAGTGGTGTCTCTTGACCACTTAAATAAGATGATGTTAATCCTAATTTACCTCTTACTCGCAGCTCCCTTGATACCGGCACATTACATTTACTTTGTTTCGTTTTTTTTTTTTTAATTTTTCGTTCGTTTTCGTTCCTTATTTTTGGTTTCTTTTCCGTTCGTTGTCCCTACGTCGCATAGAGCACCACGTACCGACGCAACAGCGAAGGCGTGGTCGACGCCGAGGACGTGGTGCCGGTGCCCGTGATCGAAATTACCGAAAAGGCCCGACAAAAGGGCGCGTCACATGACCAACTACGTCACAACTCTTCACAGGGCCCCCAGCCGCCAGAGGGAGCCGGCGCGCCGCCGCCGCCCGCCCCGCCCCCGTCCGCGCCCGCCGCGCACGTCAACAACGTCGACGTCGAGGGCGGCGCCGCAGTCGTACCCGAACGGAATCCCGCGCAGCAACCGAAGGTCAAGTGCAAGAGGAAGACGACGCAGAACGACCACAGTCACGGGAGTTTCTTCTTGAGAATTGGAGCGATAGGTTTGTATCACAGTTTTATCAATTTATGTATAGTTACTAGAGATTAAGCCTTTCTCTTTTTCTTCTTACTATTCTGCTTCATTGTCGTGGTCTTTTTCTCCTGTCTATCCTTTTTCTTTAACATATTTTCAGTAAAAAAAAAACCAATTGTTTGAAATGCATATGACTTGCTTTAACATGGCTTTTGCAACTTGACCGACTTCTTCTTTTTGTTTTTCTTTAGCTTTTCCTTCTCCTTTCTCTTCTTCTCTTTTATGAGCAAAAGAAGGACAGAGGTACATCAACACACCCTCAAATCTCTGGCAGTTTGTTTTTGTTAGTTGCTTGGTATTTTTCGTCTTTTCTATTTTTTTGCTTCTTCGCTTTCTTCATGCTCTTCCTCTGTATGAATTTTTTCTCATGTGTGTTTCGTCTGGCAGTTACAGTTTATTTCTTTTTTCCATAGGAGCTACATGATAGGTGTGTCATACATACCTAATATATGGATTACTCACTTGCCTAATTTCTTTTTTTAACTCAAATTTGTAGTTGACGAAGAGTTCATTCGCCTTCTTCTTTTTCTTAATATCTCCCTTCTTCTATTACTTCATCCTCTTCTTAATCACGAAGCTTTTACAGCTTTTTCATCAGAGCTACATGAGAGAAAGAGAGATAGATCCACTAAATCAAAAGAGATCATAATGTACTTGAAGTAATCACTTGCCTAAATAATTTTTTAAACTGAAATTTGTAATTGACGAAGAGTTCATTCGCTTTCTTCTATTACTTCATCCTCTTCTTAATCACAAATGGAAGCTTTCACAATTTTTCCATCAGAGCTACATGAGACAAAGAGAGATAGATCCACTAAATCAAAAGAGATCATATTGTATGATCATAATGTACTTGAAGTAACCACTTGCCTAAACAATTTTTTAAACCGAAATTTGTAGTTGCAGTATGTTTGTCTTCTACTTCTTGTTTTAAGCTCGCAATAATTGAATTTGCAAATGATTTAAGTTTTCCATTATATACTTCAATCTTCACCTTTTTCTATTTCTTCATCTTCTTCTTATTCATGAATAGAAGGATTGATGCAACCGAAATGAGAGAACGAAGAAAAGAGATTAGCTATTGCCAAGAACTTATTTGCATTACATCAATGGAACAACATCTATGTAATTTCATATACATATATGACATGACGCCCTTCCTAAATTATTTCATTATATATTCAATAAATAAGGTGTGAGTAAGCAAATATGATGAATAGATGCCACCTTTATCTATCAAGATATCATCGATTAACTTTTTCTTGAGAATTCGACCAATAGATATGCTTTTTTGGTAAAATTATAAAGAAAGTTAAATTAATGTAATAGAAGTAACTGTTTGAAATGCTTATTTTTTAACCTCAAATTTATTCCAATTTATACATCTTCTTCTCCTTGTTCTTCTTTAGCTTATTCATCACCGTTTTCTTCTGCTTTTACTTCTTCTCCTTCTTTTTCATGAACAAAAGAAAAACAGAGAAACATTCACAACTCATACTCAAGAAGCAGACACAGATTAATAAATTGAGGAAGTTATTGAGTGTTAATTCATTTTTTTCTCTAATTTCTTTCAAGACCAATGTTGTACATTTTGATTGTCATTATTTCATAAGAGCCACAAGAGAGTAAGAAAGATAGATATATTAAATAGAACAAGATCAAAATGTATAATATACCTAATATACTTGGAATACTCAGTTACCTAAATATTTCTTTAAACTCAAATTTGTAGTTGACGTAGTTTGTTCGTCTCCTTCTTTTTCATGTTCTTCTTCTTCTTTATCTTTACCTTCTTCTTATTCACTAATGGAATGATTGATGCGTCAAGTTGTAACTGATATTGTTTCTTAATCATCTTTTGTTTTTCTTAACAGTTTTATTAATCAATTTATGACAACTAGGAGTTGCACCTTGATAAACTGTTAAAACACGTCGGAATTCTTCTTCTATTGTTCCTTTCTCTTCTTCTTCTCACTATTCTTCTTCTTCGTCAAGGTCTTCTTTTTCTATCACTCCTTGTCTTTTAATAATATTTATCTTTTATAACAATATATATATATATTTACCTTATCTTTTTTAGCAAAAATAAAAAGAAGGTTAACTTAATGTACTAGAAGCAACTGATTGTTGCAGTTTGATGGTCTTTTTCTCTTCGTTCTTCTTTAGCTTATTCTTCGCCTTCTCCTTCTTCTTCCTCTTTTCCTTTTTCTTCAGGAACAAAAGAAAGACAGAGAAACGCCAACACACCCTCAACTTCCTGGACGTTTGTTTTTGTTCTTATCTTATCTTCTTTTTCCATGCTCTTCCTCTCTCTGAATTTTTGGACTCAATTTCTTTAAACTTAAGTTTGCATTTAACGTAGACCCTGCTCGTCTTCATATTCTTCCCCATCTTCTTTTTATTCACGTTGTTATTATCATTTTCTAATCACACTCATCATCGCCATTCTCCGCATTCGTTCAATCCATTTATAGACTGAGATAAAAGATCACCTTATAATGTTCCTTTTTCTTTCACAGCTTTTGGCCTGGGCACGATGATCTACAACGGTCTGGAGTTCGGGGTGTTCTTCGAGATCCCATTTAACTCACCGTGCTACATGATCTTGAGAGGGGTGAACCCGGTTCTGCAGATGATCTTCACCTTTATGCAAATGTATTTTATATTTATGAATTCGAGGGTAAGTACCACGATCAAGTCAAGTAGTTTATCCCAGTAGTACAGAAGCTTGAATTGGGATACTCCTTAGTCTGCGAAAGGGGTTGATTGAGTTTACTTTTTGAAGTTGAGACTCCAATTACATCTTTAGCAATACTTCCTTTGAAATTAACACTCTATGATGTAGAATCGTAAGAAACTGATCTCTAGAATATGAAATACCAGCAATTGAAGAAGTTGAGACGATGTTGCTGTTGAAGGAGCAAGGAGGACAACTAGGCAGCAATTCAACTTGATTATTTTTTATGGAGGAACTCTTTACTTTATATCTAATAAGTAGGTGCCAAATTATATTATTTTTAAATCTTTTTTTTTTTAGTTAAATATCCATCGATTCAAAGTGGTAGCACGATTTGGTCTTATGCATGTCGTAGCCACCAATCTTTGTGTGTGGATCCGGACTCTCGTCTTGGAATATATTAAGGAGATTACCATTTATCATAGGGACCTTTTGAATGGTACTTCGGTGTCGCCTACGAATACCGCTCCTTTTGCAGGTAAGTCTATTGAAAGCTTCGTATTCATTTAATAGTTGAATACTGGGGGTAATCGTCGTGAATGCACTAACAAAAATGTCATTTTCATTGGATCATATGGTAGTTTCACCCTTATTAACTTAATGAATAAGCTTAATTGATTAGAGAAAAAATTACTCCTTTGTCGTTTAGAATCACTAACGATATGGATATTTTTTCGCATATAAAGGAATAAAGGAAATTCACCTCCAAGATAAATGGTTATTGCTCATTTCTAAGATAATTAATTGTTGCAACCGATCCGATAATAAAGCCGCAATTTCTACCAGCTTTCAACTTATCACTGTTGAGATAAATAGTCCCAACAGTCAATACTGTGATTCAGAAATTGTGTTTATTGGATGAATGAAACTAAAAAATCACCACTGAGATAAATCTGTAACTATAGCTTTCAAGACTTTCATCGGAGAATGTTGTTTTTTTGAGAAAATCCCTGATCGATGTTGAGAGAAAAAATCACTGAATACGAACCGAAAAGAGTTCAATTATTTGATGTATGACTTATCATAAAAAAGATGGGAAAGCCTATGTCTAGGTTTACTGACTCAAACCTTACAAATCACTGTCGTGATAAATATTAATCAATAATTTTTTATTGGCTTTTATGGTTACTTTAAAATCACTGTAGAGAATTGGTATGCAAACCAATAAGATATAAAACACGTTGAAGGAAAAACTACTAATTTCACTAGTTGTACATTATTATATATCGATGGCCCTTAAAAATTGCCGTGAAAATGATTAGTGAATAAATCCAAGCCGATGTAGCAACAACAATAATTTTATTGGTTTTACTGTAAGTATGATCTCAGCAGTGATTTTTTACGCTGAAATATGCTGATCGAACCTTAAAAATGCATTCAACTTTAATTATCTTAACAGTTATTAATGTTTATCGTTATACTTAGCCAGCAAAATATTTGTGCTTTATTGGTTTAGATCCGATACTCAATTATAACAGTGATTTTTAGGTTCAACTAAACGTGTAAAATTCACTTCTGAGTGACAATAATTAATTATATCAACAGTGATTATTAACGTAGAATAAGTATTTTATTGATTTTACTGCATAATTTTCAATCATGATTTCACAAGCGATTTTTAGATTTAATTGTGTTTATGGAACCCTTCAAAATATCAACGGTGATTTTTAAGGATGAACATAATTAATAAACATAAATAACTAACCTAAAAATCACTGTTAAAATAATTAATTATTGAATCCATTGCGATAAAAATGATAAACATGACTGAACCTAAAAATCACTATTCAGATAATTAACTATCATATTCAACGTGATAAAACTTACTTTATTGAGTATTTTATTGGTTTTACTGGTGATCATTAGGTTTAATCTCAACAGTGATTTTTAAATTTTAGTTAGGCTTATAGAACGTTAAAAATACTCTTGGAATTTTTGAAGGCTTGATCAATATAATGGAATGTAAATATCATTATTGAGATAATCAATTATTGTATGCAAATCGATAAAATTAATTTAATACATTACCATATCGATAAAAACTATTCAATACAAATCTTAATAGTGATTTTTAGAGAAATTCAAATCCTTTAATATCATTGATGAGGTAATTAATCATCGTATCCAAACCAATAGATATAATATTTAATGTACATCTCTACAGTGATTTTTAAGAGTGGTTTTATTGGTGATTTGTAAATATGTCTTAACGCTGAGTTTTTACGTTCAGGTATATTTATCGAACTTTAAAATCATCTGGAAAGTGGCTTTTAGGTTCAGTTATGTACATCGTTTCTTAAAAATTACCGTTGATATTTCAAAGTTTCGATGAACATAATTGAAGCTAAAAAATCTCTTCTAACATTAAAAATCACCAGTTAAATCAATGAGCATCTCATTGTTCTTTAAAAATCACTGTTGAGATTTGTATTTAAAGTAACTTTTATCGCTTTGAATATGATAATTAATGATCTTAATAGTGATTTTGGGGTCAGTTATCATTTATTACAAACCTCAAAAGTATTTTTTTAAAAGTACCATGAACATAATTAAACCTAAAAATCACTGTTGAGTTAATTAGCTGTTACTGAGTTATTCGATTTACAGTTTAATCATAAAAAAGATTAAGAAATGTGTTAACGCTCGATAAACCTTAAAAACCACTGTTCAGGTAATTAATTATTGAATCCATTGCGATAAAAATGATGATCATGACTGAACCTAAAAATCACAATTCAGATAGTTAATTATCATATTCAACGCGATAAAAGTTACTTTTAATACAAATCTCAAGAGTGGTTTTTAAATTGGTTTTACTGGTGATCATTAAGTTTAATCTCAACAGTGATTTTTTAGTTTTAGTTAGGCTTATAGAACGTAAAAAATACTGTTGGGATTCTTTGAGGTTTGATGAATATAATGGGATCTAAATATCATTGTTGAGATAATCAATTATTGTATTCAAATCGATAAAATTCATTTAATAATTACCATACCGATAAAAACTATTCAATACAAATCTTGATAGTGATTTCAATGCACATCTCTACAGTGATTTTTTAAGTTCAGTTATATTTATCGAACTTTAAAAGTATCATCGGTAATTTTAGTTTGTATCACTATTGTTCTTATATTCAACTTCAATTATCTCAACAGTGATTTTTAAGTTTATTTATGTTCATGAACCTTAAAATTTATTGCTGATATTCTGTTGACTGTTGAGATCTCACTTAACAATCAGCAGTAAATCCAAGAAAGTACTCATCGACTATAAAAAATAAAGTTGGTATTTAAAGGTTCAACGGACATGGTTAAACCTAAAAAATTACTGTTGAGATGTTTATTAAATGTTATTTTTATCGGCTTAGATGCGATAAATAATTATCTGGAAAGTGGTTTTTAGGTTCACTTATGTACATCGTAACTTAACAATTACCGTTGATATTTGAAAGGTTCGATGGACATAATTGAAGCTAAAAAATCTCTTCTGAGATTAAAAATCACCAATAAAACCACTAAAGATCTAATCGTTATTTAAAAATCACTGTTGAGATTCGTATTAAAAGTAACTTTTATCGCTTTGCATATGATAATTAATTATCTCAATAGTGATTTTTAGGTTCAGTTATGCTCATCAAATGTTAAAAAGAAGTATCATTTATTACAAACCTCAACAGTGATTTTTTAAAAGTACCATGAACATAATTAGCTGTCATTCAAATATTCGATGTATAGTTTAAATACAGTTAATTAATAAGAAAGATTGAGAAATATGTTAAGGCTCAATAAACCTTAAAAACCACTGTTCAGATAATTAATTATCGAATCTAAGCCAATCAGAAAAAATCGATTTTTACTGGCTTTTATGGTTAAGTAGATGTAGGGTACAAAGATGATTCTGATATACTAAGTGTTATCTCAACAGTGATTTTTCTGGGTTAAATTGTGCTCAATAAGACCTTTAAAAATATTAACAGTGAATTTTAAGGTACGTTAAACATATATGAACTTAAAAAGTCACTGTTTAGGTCACCCTTAAAAATCCATAGTAGAACCAATCGAATTTAAAAAATAACTGTTTAGATGTTAATAGATTAAAAAATATTTTTATAGGTTTTGGATGCGATAATAATTATTTATTTCAAAAGTGATTATGAAATTCAATTTTGTTAGTCGTACCATGAAAATCGGATATTTTCAAGATTTGATAGGCATAGTTAGACGTGATAAATCGCACTTGCAAATCACCACTAGAACCAATAAAATACTCATCCTACCTTAAAAATCACTGATGATATTTATAATAAAAGATATTCTAATAATTAATTCTCTCGATAGTGATTTTTAGGTTCAATCATGTTCATCGAATTTCGAAAATCAGCGTTAATTTTTTTAAAATTCGACGAACATATTTGAGTCTAAAAAGTCAATCACCAGTAGAGTAGAACCAACAAAATACTCATCGTACCTTAAAAATCACCGTGGAGATCTTTTAAGTTCAATGAACAGAATTGAGCCTAAAAAAATCACTGTTGAGATAATGATTTATCGTACCCAAACCGTAAGAGCAAATATTTTATCATTGATTATTGACAAACCTTTATTTTAAGCGAATAATAATTTTCCAATCTACCTCTAAGTTCAAAAATCACTGTGATGGTTAAATATCGGATCCAAACCAATAAAACAAAAATATTTTACTGGTTTTTATGCGTCTCTACATGCTTGTACTTAAAAAAACACTGTCAAGATAAAAATCACTATTGAGATAAATAATTCTCAAATAGCCAATTAAAGAAAATTACTGGTTTTAATTGCTAAGTATATTGATAAAACTTAAAAATCACTGTAGAGATAAACGGTTATCCTATCCAATGCAACAAGACAAATAAATAAATATTTTTTTACTGTTTTAGTCGATACATCTTTAAAATCATTGAAAATGACGGTCTTATTGTAACCAAGACAATAAAGGAAAGAAAATTGCTGGTTACCTGCAAAAATCATTGCAGAGATAAATTTTAATTTGAAATATACCAAGAATTAATAGTGTGATTCTTAAATGGATCTTTCCCATACAGTATACAGATATTAAATGTTTTTTAAGATAATTACTGTGATTGTTATCACTGACGAGATATCGTATTTGAGCCAATAAACATAAAATACTTATTCATTGATTTCGGCTTGGTACTTCTTTACAACCACTGAAATTACACAGTACTTTTTAGTACTTTTATATTTCTATTTACTGATGAGAAAGATAACCTATTTATATAATATAATTCATTATATTTGAGTTCCAATCAAAAAATAGCCATGCTAATAGTATAAATAATAAAATTCATTTTTTCCAAAAAAATATAATCTTAATCCTAATTTCTGCATTAACAATCATCCTTAATTTAATCTCAAAGAAAACTTTTAATGATCGAGAAAAAAATAGACCATTTGAGTGAGGACTTGACCCCAAAACTCTGGCACGTTTAGCGTTTCCTTTACAATTTTTTTTAGTTGCTGTCATTTGTGACGTAGAATTAACCCTTCTTCTTCCCGTAATTTTTCCAATAAAAATCTCTAATAATTGAGTTAGATTCTCTCTAGCCTTAAACCTATTCATTATTATTCTGCTACTCGGATTATTCCATGAACAAAACCAAGATACAATTTATCTTAAACAAGAAGCAAAAACTTGCATCTAGTTTCGACCTAAATTTTTGATTTTTATTAATCATTGTTTTTAATTGAAACCAAATAGCGATAAATCAATCCCCCGTTTTTAGCTTTGTTTATATTATACGAATAAAGCAAAAAAGGCCAACAGAAAAGAGAGAAAAAAATGAAAAATCAAATTATTTAGTCCGCGCCTACTTTTTCCAGAAAGCATCAAACAACACACGCTTCGCAATGCAAACACCATTTTGGGTACCCACCTTGCGAAACCCGACGTACTACCCAGTACCACCACCACTAGTACCACTACCACCACTACGGCCACCAGCTTATTGGCTGCCACTATAGCAGCCACCCCATATAACGTTAAAAAGTTCGTCACTACGACCGCACGCTCGGTTTACCCTTATTTTAATAATATTATCACTACGACGACGACTTTACCCACCACTACCACCAGAAGTAAGTGGTTGCAGTTTTTTGTAGAGTAGCAAATAGTGATAGATCTAGACAATTTATCAACATAATCTTTGTTCAGGAAATTTAGTAGTAGTTAAAGGAAATTAGGCCAGAGAAAGGGTTAAAAGGCTTGTGCTCACTGTAAAGCAAGTAGAAACCTGTGAATTTCCAGTTTTTTTTTTCGATTCTTATATGAATCAGAGAATATTTGCCTAACTCAACCAACAGTAATTCTTCAGCTCTAGTAGACTTCTAGGCATAGCACAAGTCTAAAAATTCAGTTTCAATCAACTTTTGACCATTTTTCGGGTCTAGTACCCCTTCCAGAAGATAATCATAGGACTCAGCAGAAATAAGGATTCGAGGCATACTTGAAGCAGAAAAATGACGCTGAATATCTGGAGCCTTCTCTTCTCGTCTAATGAAGAACAAGATCTCAAATCTCAAGAAACTTAAAACCTTTTTCGCTTTAAAGGAATTTCCCTTCTGAAACATTTGCTTTACAACCAGTGAAGCACAAGAAGGGTGATACCATACCTTTCATACGATGCTCTTGGAGCTCGTTTATTGCTGGCAATTCCAAGGTACACCTGGTTGGTCTGTTCAAGACTATCATTTGCATAATAACTATGTTCAAGTAACCAGTAAGTAACTATCGATGAACCTTCAAGAACCGTCTGAAATCTATATCTTTTTACAAAATATATACCTACTTAAAAAGACCAGAAAGTAGAGTTAAAGTTAATATCTATACAGCTATTGTCCCACGAGGGTTGAGGTTGAGGGTTGAGTCTGTATGTGTCAATACTTTTGAAAAACTAGAAACAAAAAAGGATTTTTGACTGCCACATAGTGAGCATAGGTCTCCTTACAAACTTGGTAACACTATAAAAGTCTATAAACGAATTAAAACTGCCTGCATCATCAGTTCATTGATAATCCACAAATCGTTTGCATGCAGCATGCTTATGAAACTAACCTATTTAACATTAATTTCTATAACAACCAAGAAGTGTTCACTACCGCTAAAACGATCCCGACAACGATGTATCGCACCATCCAAACGACCGCGGCCCCTTTTATCAATCATCCTACGACGACTGCGCCCACTAGAGCTCCGACTACGTTCGCCCCTCCCACTATGTCGACCTTAAGAACGACTGCTGCGCATTCGTGGCAAGTGTTCACTACGCAGAGACCACTTACGCCCACCACCCCGAGGAGCTTATCGTCCTCGACTTATGCTACTTTTAAGGATTTCTTTGACCTTAGAAGCTTTAATAACATTGTTGCTAACGAAATCGCTAACGGTATGTGGTCCCTTAGGATGTTTTTGCTCGCTAACCTCTTAGAGCCATAATAGTTACATTCTCATGCATGTCTGTGTTGCCTTACGTTGATATGAATTAGATCTAATAATATAAAGTGCAATTTTCAGTTGTAGATGAACCAGAAGTCGTAGATAACTTCGCTGCTAATAGTTCAGAAATGCTCGAAGACATTCAGCCTGAAGCTCTAATCAACTACAACTACTTTATGAGGAATATTAGTTATGAGAACGACAGCTGCGGAAGAATTAACATTATGGGCACCATAGTGCAGGATTCTGCTCCTTACCTGTTTCCGTTTATTATTGAATATTCGTTAATCGGAGCTGCTGTGATTTATTGCATGTGGAAGCATATTGGCAGGAACCCAAGGTAAGATAATGAAGCAAATGGGATTTTAAGATTGGTTCTTATGAAGTCTATTCGCATTTGTCGATTCCTAGTGAGTTTATCATCAGCATACATCATCTATGACCAGGCGCAAGTTTTTCAAAGGAGCAATTTATTGGTCAGTACTAATTTTTTTTCATATTCAGGATTTGAGGACAGGTTTCAGCATTCCTTGCCATCATCATCATTATAGCTGGAAAAGATGTGAGTGGAACAACATCTAGTGTGATGGTTTTCTTCTAGAAGTTGCTGAATGAGATAATTTGTATTTTTTGAATCGTTTCCCAGGAAAAGGATTTTTTTTGAAAATGCATTAAGAAGTAGAAGAAGGCTAACCTAGACTAGGTAACCCAATAAAATACGTGTTAGTAGAAGGAGAAGAAGAAGCGTCAGGTCCTTGCTACACTATTTCTTGAAAAAATTTGATATCTCATGATATTTTTCGCTAAAATTGTGATATGGGTCTGATTTTTAATCCAAGTACAATCCCAATTACATAAAAATATCTCGAAGCAGAGACTAATGTTCTATCCTTCCACTAGCTTCCATCCATCCCACTTCACTTTTTTTTAGTTGGTTTATTTGGGCCATGTGTCAAAAAAGGCATCCAGCAAGCTTCCAAATTTATCAACATTGGTGCTAATATAAAGGATTTACGACAAAAACTCCATCCAGTCATGGATCTTTACCATTTTATCTGTAAGGCACCAGTGTAACAAGTTAATCATTACTAAACAGTCCATGACCTGGCATTCAAGTCTTTCAACGAACTTTCCAATTTATTGGTCAGCACAAACTCAGATTGAATTTCCAAATTCAGAAGTTGATGACAGACACATTCCTTGCATCATCATAAACTATTAGCTGAGAAAGATCTTCGTGGAACAACAATGCGTGACGGATTTCTTCAAGAAGTTGCTGACTTGTGTTAACTGAATAGTTTCTCAGGAATAGAAGTAGAAATGTCCAAAAGGAGAAGAATATTTTGGGAACAATACAAGTCTTAATATCTTGCATCATCGAAAAATTGTTATTTGTAACACAACCTTTTTTTTCTGAATCTCTGGAATATGGACTGCTTCGTCACTGGATTTGTTTACATGGAAGAGATGCGCCAATGATAAGGCTTGATCTTTGCCTTATCAGAAGAAAGCTTAAGTATATTGTCCACTGTAATCCTTATTATGCAGAAGGAAGCTTAAGTATATTGTCCATTGTAAATTGAATTTTCAGATCAAAGTGGCTGCTTGCTTCTATTGTACATCTTTACATCATCTGGAGTTAATTGAGACACTTGGACTTGAGATTCTGGCATTATTCAACTTAAACCATTTGTTACTGATTAGAGTAGTTAAGTGCATTGAAAGTCAGGATTATATACAAAAAACATCATTTTAATGCTATGATTTGTAATGCCTCAGACTGAAATGGCGATATCGATGAGAAAATTGAACTATTTTACTTGGTTCACAGAATCTTAGAATTAAAAAAAAAACTTAGAGGGCTTAATGGTCTGGTTCTTTATGAGCTTCCATTACGATGAGTTTCTTCAATTGGTTGAGTCCCTGAAATGCAGCATTCATTATTTACAGCTTGCTTTATAGGTCTTATAATTGATACAGAGGATCTTTTGGGAAAGGGAGGTACTATATTCATCAAGTTTTCTCTTTCATTTAAAGCCTTTTATATATTTGATAAGTAAGTAGAGGGCTTAGTTCTAAAAACTCCATCATCAAGACTTCTTTCTTCATTCTCAGACTATATGTTTCTTCATGCTAAGCTAACCCTGTAAAATACTAGTTAGAAGAAGCCTCAGATTCTTGCTTCATTTATTTCCAGTAGATGGCGATGTGAATCTCATTCGTTTTCGATTGTTTCACTCTATTACAAGAAAATATCTCGAAGAAGAGACTGATGCTCTGTCTCTCCACCAGCTTCCTTTAGGAAGAAGAACAATATTAAGGAAACAAAACACGTTTTGATATATCATTAACAAATGTGTGACCAAAGGAATGTTATTTGCAACACAAGGTCTTTTGTGCTGCTCTGGATCTCTGGAACGTGGACTGTTACTTGATTTGTTTACGTGGAAAAGAGATGCCTAATAACCAGGACTTGCCATATTAGCAGAAGGAAGCTTAAGTCTGTTGTTTCCGGTAAAATGGATTATCAGATCAAAATGGCTGCTGTGGTATTTCCTTGTGTTGCATTAATTATTTCCAATTTGTTTTATAAGTCTTGTAGATGCAAAAGATGTTTCGTCAAAAGGAACTATTAACATAGGGAAAATGGATCTACACCTGTAAGGCTCTAGGGAATCCAGGTTTAGGCAAGCATCATTTCCTAAATTGTCTCTATCATCTGAGAATGTTGGTACGTTCTAAACTAACCCTAATTGTGAGATATATAGTTTGAAAGAACCTCAAGTTCTTGCTGCAGATCTATATGAGTCATATGAGTTTATGGCTCACTAAAGCCTCACAAAGTTTGCCACCAGTGTAAGCAACCTTTTACTTTTCCGCACCTGCTCAATACTGAAGCTAGCGTAGGGCTTGCTTCAATCTACTGTCTATTTCCTCTATTGTTATCTCTTATAAGATGACAAGTGGAGAAGCTACTAAGTAAACCGAATTTAGAGGACTAAAGTCCTAGACATTCTCCTCTCTAGTTAAAGTAGATTGTGCCCAATGTCTGTATGACCTGGATAATCAAATACAATTGTTCTTTTTTGCAGATATGTGACTCAAGAAGATCTGGAACATCGCTTAGAAATAATGCTGAGCCGTCGTGCTGTAGCGATGGCTCAAGCTCAGCAGGGACGGGTCGATTGCGTTGGTGCCTCCAAAGGTTTATTCTTCGGACTGCTTATGCTTGTCGCTTCCCTGATTTGCCTTATCTTGTTCTTTGTGCTGATACATCATAAAGAACTCGGATTATTGGCTATTTATTTGGCTGACGTGTCACATTGTGTGCTGATGGTGCTTAGTATCGTTGCCATTATCATTGGATTTATTAGGTGAGTCTTTTATAGTATGCAAAGTCTAAAGCAACACTCGATGGTTAAATAAACGTTTATTTTTGGTTTACATCAGATGTAAATTTTTGGTTGACCTTTATCTATGAATATTGGGAAAAATGTCCGCATGATGTATGTTGAGGAATTTAATATTATGTTTATGTTTTATTCACGTTTAACAAGATGTTTATATTCTTAACATACACACATAACATACGTACACACCTTTTTGTGTAAATATAGTTTAGTACAGTATGCTGATGATTTTTGTATATACAGTATTGATAAAAAATATGAACAGTTTGTGTAATATGTTTAATATTATTAGGAGCTGGTCAGTCATAAATGGTTTTGAAATATCTATTAAAAAATCAAGTGTATGTATCTTTACACGTCACCATACTCCTAAAATAAGTTATATTTACTTAACGAATGATATTAGATTACCTTACGTAAAAGCTATGTAAATCCTTTGTATTTTTTTTAAATGCCAATGTTTTCTTTCTTGTGTAAACAGAATCGTATATGATATACGGATATTATATAGTTGAATAAATATACCTTGACTATATAGGGTTATTGATAAATATACCAATAGTTTTAATTTAAAAACTAAAAGTATAGATTTTTTTATCACCTATAATTTTGTTAAAAGCTTTTTTTCTATGGAAATTATTTTCTGCAAAAAAAATGTTTTTCATTAACCCGACCCTTACCCCCCCACCCACCCCACACAACTTACCAGTAAGAAATTGTTTTCAAAAATCATTGTTTCCCAAAATAATACGCATGCATAACAGCTGGTTTCATCGTTAATATCTAATCTAATAACACTGTTTATTTCAATTCAATATAATTATATACATGTATATTAATAAATATTTAATACAAAAACAGTTGGATAATATGGACGAAAAACGGTGATTTTCAAAAGAATTTCTTACTGGACAAATGTTTGGGGTGGGTGGGGGGGTAAGGGTTGTGTTGATGAAAAACAATGTTTTTGCAAAAAATATATATTCAATATTTAACTTAACAACATTGTCTATTTAAATTTGATATAAAGTTATTAAGTTGGATAATATAGACGAAACTCAGTGATTTTTCAAAAGAATTTATAACAAATATTTGAGGTGTAGTAGTAATCAAGTTTATAAACTAGATAGTAAATCACGTATCAATTTTTAAATGTCGAAATTTTCTCCTTTTTGCAAACAAAATCGTATATGATGTACGTATATTATACAGTCTAATAAATACACCTTGACCATATACCAAAGCCAAAAATTTCCTAAAAAATCGCTGAATAAATATTTATTTAACGAGAATAATGTATGATGTGTTGCTTGGGACGTGTCAATACCATCACGTTTTTTTTTTAAGTTATTTTTAATTTTGCTCATGCACCTCATTATATCCTATAGTATATCATTCATAATTGTTACATGTTTTCATCGCTTCGCTTTCACCCTACCTGCTAACCCGACATGCTTATTTTCGCGAAACGTCATCAGAATGCGCGCGGTGAAAACAACCCACGTAAATTGCAGGGTCCAAGGACTGAAGTTCAGGACTGAGGAGCAGAGCGACCTGAACGACATCCTGCTGAGAGTTTCCGCATTTGGACTCTTCACTTATGCGGTATTTAGCGTCATCGCCGGCCACTTTAAGGCCTTTTCCGTTGAACCCAACATGCTCGTTATGGTAACTGGGATTTTATCAGTTGTTCAGGTAAGTTCATGTTCATTTCAATGCAGCTTGTAGAAACCTTTTAAATCCATATACAGTATATAGATCTTAAGATAGGGGCGGATCCAGGGCTGATTTTTGGGTGGGGAAAATTTTTTTGAACACAGTGGATCAGCATAATTATAATATATTGTAATTGATGTATTAATGTTCATTTATTCAGCCACAAATCCTTGTTTTTGATGCAAATGTTACAGAAAAATTATTTCATAGAACAAAACGACGAGACCCCAGTTTTGCGAATCGTTCAATGACTTCTTCAGGACTGAGTTCAATGTCTTGGTGTATGTATAGTAAAGCCAATCCAATCAGTCTTTCTTGTAGCATCGTTGACCTCAGCCACGTTTTCAAGCAGCGAAGAGTAGAAAAAGAGCGCTCAGAGCTTGCATTTGTCACAGGCAGTGTGCAAAATATATGAAGATAAGCATTGATAGTAGGGAATATTTCAACATCACAGTTCTCCAAAGCTTGTAATGCAGTAGTTGGAAGTGGATTCGCTGAAGTCTCTTTGAATCTTTCTGTCAAATAGCTGATAAGATTTTCGCTTTCAGTTGGATTGAGCTCACATACTTTCGTAGGCAGCAGCATACTCAATTGAAAACCGTCTAGAACTTCTTTCGAAAAACGAGTCTTGAGATCTTCGCAGATGGTATCCAACAAAGGAATGTATACCGAGACCCTGTAGTAATCTTCGCAACTGCTAACGCTGTAATTATCGCGTTTCGTTTGTTGGTCACAAGTTCTCGGTTTTTGTTCAGGAACATCCAGTTTTTGTGCTAGTTTTTTCGCATCTGAATAAATACTTCTGAAATTTGCATCAGCTTTTTCTCTCCGATCTTGAAACGTTGCAAGCAGCGTATCTATCATCATTGATGCTTTTGCATTATCGATGGACTCTTTCTGGAGCAGTACGCTGAGTGAATGAGTCAATGATAAAGTGTCACAAAGACAGAAAAGTCCAACGATAAATTCGAATTTACACAAAGCTGCTATTAGGACTGTTGCTTTTCCGGCTGTTTCCTTGTTTTTCCACTCACTGATTTTTGTCCAAGCTTCTACAATCAACGAGATTTTGGAGGCAAATTGAACAACAGCATCATGATCTTGAACCCACCTTGTTTCGCATAACTGTACCAGGTGTCCTCCAAGTTTCTTTGGCAATGCAGTCGTACGTTTAGGAAAGAACTTCTTGAAGAACTTGTTTACCTCACGTATAGTGCTGCATACCAATTCAATCACTCGAATTTTGGTAGATTTAGATATGGTGCTGTTCAGTTTGTGAGAATAACAGGGTGTTACTACAGCGTTTTCCGCTTCTTTCCGGATTTCGTTAACAGCTCCACGATCTGATAGCATCACAGCACACGCATCAGTTCCTATTGCAATGCAGTGTTTTGAGTTGAGATTCATTTTCTTCATTTCTGCGAGGACGATTTTCCCGAGAGCAATCCCGGTAAGTGATAATTCCACATCAGGTTGGCTGCCTTCTTGAGCGTTTTTAGTAGAGAGTACTTCAGTTTCTTCTTCCGAGTCGTCAGAGTCACTACTTTCTGCAGAATTATTCTTTGACAGTTCACCAAAAAAGCATCAATAGACGTCATGAAATCTTCTCTGATGCTTGGTCCATTTTCAGTTGAATCAACATATCGTAGAATAAGGCTCACCTATGCAACAGTACAATGTACTCAACATTTTTATTGATGAATTTGGAAATGTACACGGCAAAAGTGAATAATGTCCTACAAAGTGTGATAGTCAGCTCGACAAATTGTGTAAAAGCGGTCACAGTATATGGACAAATAATTAATACTGAAAACTTTATATTCCGATATGAAAAATTGATTGTTGAAGATTTATCATAAAACAGACAATAATATTTGCAATAGGATTGGTCGATAAATTGTAACGTCCGTACAAAAGCTTCAACTGCAGTTTCGCAAAAGGTGATGTAAATTAAATTAAACAACAAAAATCGAAAGGGCCTAACAAACTCTTTCATTGTCTCGCACGTTGACAGGAAATAATTCACATACATTTATCTTTCATTTGCGTGAGATACCTCATGCCTAACTATTATCTGGCAATCTGATGTACATATCCTATTTGGAATTGAAGACAAAATTAAAAAACCATTACAAAAAAAACCAATCGCAATGTCATTGATAGCTTAAGCATCTATTTGGTGGACGTAGAGAAGTGGATTAGGTCCTTTGGATTCCTATATTATACTCACTATATTGCAGGTTCTTACTTATTGATAATTGAATTGAACAAATAATGTAGTAATGCATATATTTGTCACTTGTCGGTCAGCTGATAGATTTTTCAATGCTCGGAAAACTGCAAGGAACACTAGAGGAGTATGTCATTTACTAAGCTCACAGATGGAGCTAAGTGTAACTGTGAGTACGAAAAATGTTGCCAGTGAACTACACCTTATGAAAATACTTCACTGATCACTCCTAGGTGACATTATTCAGTTTAATAATTTAAAAAAGTCTGAGTGGAAAGAATTTTTTATAAGCGAATGGGTCGTAAATCAAAAAAAACTGGAATAAATGGTAAAATAAGGTTTGTCTTAAAAATTGGGTGATTCAATTTTATACGTGGATTATCAAACTCTTTAAAGCAATTTTCCAAAAATTCTTTGGGATAATTATTTTGTATTAAGATATTTTTAATAAAATCTTTTTCAGTTGTTAAATATTGATTATTACAAATAATGTTTGCACGATCATATAAACTTATTACCACTCCTCTTTTTATCATTATTGGAAATTGTAAATTATATCACATATAAATGTAGAGTAAGGGCGACAAATATGGAATCCTTTTTTAAAACTGCAAGATTATAAGAACTTTTTTATTTTTTTAACACAAAAATATTAAAAGTAATTAAAAAACATGGTATATCAAGCTATTATAACTTGTATTTGTAAAAAATAAAAACGTTTCAAAAATCGTAATAAAAAAACTAAAATATTAATATTTCCTTTTTTAAAAATAGGGTCACAAATATGGAATACTTAGAAAACTAAACAAAATACTAAATCTATTGGCAGAAATCGCAAATATAAATGCCAGATACATATGAGGTACATTGCAAATGACAATGAAGTTCTTTCCAAAAACTGTCCACCACAAAACAAGCACTTTGGATTATCAGAAACATCCGGAACTTTTTCACCATTTTCGCCAGTACATAATGAATCATCTGAGTCATCATCTGCCACAAAGTCTTCTTCAGAAGAGCTACTTGATTTTTCTGAAATGTATCCCAAATTTTTTGTCTTTCGCTTAGCTTGACTTCTTGATGAGATGGCTGTTGACGTGTAGGGAGTATCGGAATCAGTCAAGCTTGTTTTAAACTGCCCAATTTGTTTTTTAACTTGAAGTTTTGATGTGGTCGAAACAGATGCTTTTGCGGATGATTCAAATTCTGTTTTGTAAGGTGACGCAGTTATTACGGCAGCTTTCCCTGCTTTTCGTCCTTGAATGATTAGGACAGGCGAGACCATCTCAGGAGTTTTACAATATTTGTTAGTGGCGTCGGATTTTCAGTTTCTTGAGGTACTGGAAGAGGGACAACTTCATCTTTTTCGATAGTTTCGGAGGCAAGAAAGTCAGATTCACAAAAGACATTTGGATTAAGGGGAAAAATTCCGGTGGCTTTAAAACCATTAACAGCAATCTCACCACGCTGAACTCTTAAATAAGCCTTGCCGAAAATTTCCATCACATCAAATGCAGTTACTGGTCTGGCATTTTGTCGTACCTACGTTCTTATCTCCTCACTGTAATGCACTTTGAATGGTCCCTATTAAAAGATTTGTCAATTTTACGTTTATGTGTTGACTGTGGCGGTAAGCACACAATCGTAACATTATTTTCTCTGGCCATATTAATGACATCAATATTGCGAGTATGCGAGTTATGACCGTCTAATACGAGCATAACTGGAGATTCAGGTGAAGGCTTTACTGTCGCTACAAAGTGTTCAAACCATTTTGTAAAAATGTTATTTTCTATCCACCCCCTGATGGATGACATTCGAACTTTGTCCCAGGTGGAGCCCCCTTCGTAAGTTTTTTTTTGGGGAATATAACTGAGGGTGGAACAAAATTGCCCTCTGCACTCATACAAAATACTACTGTAATTAGTGAGCCTCGTTCTGCGGAAGTCATGCTACCAATTTGTCGTTTACCTTTACGTGCAATTACTTCTGGTCAACGTTAAAAAGGGGTTTGTTGAATAGTTATGTTTTTCATATTCATTCGTTAAGATAGTAAAAAATGACTGAACGTTTTCTTTGGAAAAGCCATTGGCTCTAGCAAAAGATGTGCCTATAGGTCTTCTAAATGACAATGTATCTAAGTGCCGTCTCATAAACAGCTTAAGCCAGCCTTTTCCAGCTGTTTCTTTGCCAAGAGGATTTGGCAGATTATTTTTAACAGCAAGCTGATATGCCATATTTCTTATGTCGTTTCTGGTTAAACCAAAATACTTACTTTCCATATGAAGTAAGTACCTTATAAGTTCATCTTCTAGTTCTTTTGTAAGCACTGTTGGTCGACCTAGTTTTGTTTCAGCAGAGATATTTGGATCATCGTTTTTCTGACAGTGTCTAAAAAGGGTTGTTCTGGGAACATTGTAAGTTTTGGCTGCCTGCAGGTACCCCATTTTCTGTTCCTTAATAGCACAAGTTGCTTGTATCATATCATTTTCTTTTTCGACTACTTTTTGACGCCATACTGAAATTTAAAAAAAAATCACATAGTTCTATTTCATCATATAAAAATTGAGGTTTCTAACGCAGAGTACAAGCACAAAATTTAATAGGTTTACAATGGCCTCTCTTCTGTTTATTACTTTTTTTTCCTTTTTTAGTTACAATAATTCTTATTGATATATTATTTAGTATAAAAGCAAATTTAGAAATGCTTTTATAGCAACAAAATATCTCTATTTTAGTATTCTTAATGGGATACTAATATGGAATACTATTCCATATTTGTGGCTCAAAAAATTCCATATTAGTGACGGTCATAACCTAATCTTATAATATTCTAAAAAAAATATTTCTATGTTAAACAAACTTACCTAAAAACTATTGTAAACTATGATGTTTGAACTGTCACAAATGCACAACAGTTTGAATAAAAAATAAGTATTTTATCGCTAACATACGGAAACAGCAAGATCTGCAAAACTTTTGATGATGCTGTAAAAAAAACGACTGTCCATGGTGAGCCAACAAACTAGAGACGGACCGATCGAAAAAAAACCTTAGATGAATTCAATTCGATACTTTCAACGTGCAATTAACTGACCTATTCCATATTTATCATCCTTACTCTATGTATGATACTCACAAGTGTAAATTATTTATTTGTTAAATAAAAGACTCGAAGAATCAAGATTTGCAACTACTCCATAAATCCAAAACAGTTGTACTTACCAGAAAACTTTTTGTGATTTGCTTTCACATGAAACTATAAACTCAATAAAATAGTTGTTAAATTGAATAATTTTCAGGTGGTGCTCCAACTTCTATTCATCGCTGACGTGTCGCGTCGCCGCGTTCATCTTCCGGAACACGATCGCACCAAACCGGGCCGTCAAGTGGTGACGTTCCTGCTGATTTGCAACATCACCATGTGGATCATCTACACCTTCGAGACCCAAAAAGTCGAGGCGAATCCGGTACAAAAACGATTTTATGGTTTTCTGACATGGGCCATAGTGCAAAGAGTCACTCTTCCGTTATGCATCTTCCATCGATTCCATTCGGCCGTTACACTCGCCGAAATCTGGAAGACCAGCTACAAAGCCCGATTGGAGTAAATCAAACGCTGCTGAGTCAATGTGGTTTGAATTGCAGATGGTACTTAAAAGGATTCATTGAACATATACCATTCATTTACGATTATCGCGGTTTTTCTAAAATTTAGAAAAAGATTAATATTTTAATATAATATTCGTTATTTGTAAATCTTTTTAACGTTTTCGATCGGCGTTTACAACTGACGTTAGAAATATATTTTGCTACCAGATGGTAGAGTTTGGATTATACAAGCGTTTTCAAAATTTCGTTACCTAAAGACAAGTCTGATATTTTTGCTCACCTTTGTATATAAATAAAGCTGCAAGAAAATCGTTTTCCCTCTTCCTCTTAAGCACTAAAGTTTGTTATGTAAAAATAGTTTTGTATCAGCTTATGTAACAATTACATATTACCATACGCCATTAAAGCATCTTGCAACATCTTCAATGCTTCAATAGAATTAACAAGACAACTGACTGAAGATGTCGCGAGGGCGCGCCACTAGCAGGGATTTTTTTATCGCAAACATTGTTATTAAACCCTAAATAGACAGGAAAGCATTGAACAATTAGTAAATTCTTACATGAAATTATATTTACATATTTCTACCGTATACTATAAACCAAATAATATATTTTCGAATACTGTTCTACAAAAGACTGATCCCACTAGTCACCCCCTTCTTTTCACATGTAAAACAGAGGAGCAATTTCAATATAATAAGTTGTATAACAGATTTATAATACAGTGTCGTTCGAAAGTTTATGTAGTTGCTCTAAGTGGTTTCGAGCGAGGAAAAATTAAAAAATTCTTCCAGGCAGTTGAGGTGCATGTAAATATCGAAGATTGAACCGAAAACAGTCAAAAAATTACATTTAAAATTTAGAGAAAGGGGTTGCAAAAACCTGGACAAAAAATATTAAATTAAAGAAGGAATTTGTAATGTGAAAAAACTACACAAAATGGACTTTTTTCTTTAAAATTGATTAAAAGAAGAAAACTTCTTCTAGACTTTTTGGATAATTGATCACCTTTTTTAACTGTGTGGTTGCTAAGTTGCCTAAAATGCTTGTTTTTTTATATTTTAAAGGGACGTTTTTTTCAAAAAAGTCCTTTCGTTAACTGTCTGGACGAAATTTAATTATTTTGAAAGATTGTTTTCAGAATTTCCTTTTATTCAAATCAGTAAAAAGTCAATAAAAAAATCGAGAAAAGGTGGTTTCCAACGACCTTTTCAAGTGCCTGTAAGAAAAATATTAATTATCCCTTACAGGCAGTTGATATGAAGGAATTGCTCCTGTAAGGAGATCTAAATAATCAACCTAAAACACACAAACGGGACTTTTTCCTTTAGAACTGCTTGGAAGAACAAAAATTGAAAATTTCTTCCAGGCAGTTGAAGATGAAATCATAAATAGCAAACTATAGTTGGAGGGTTTCCTTGCAATTTTCCAAAGGACAGAAACCGAATATATATATCACAGGAAATCTGAAAAGTCCAGAACAACAACCCTTGATTTTACACACTCTTATCAGGATATAGCTTTTCGACCAGGCAGTTAATGATAAAACTAAATGAAAATCAAATTTTCGTTTACAAGAATTGATTTTTTAAGCACCCTTACCAAGCAACTACAGAACTCAAATTTCTGAAGAAAGCAAAGTAAAAATTCCCTTTTCAACGACTTTTTTAAAAGCCTTCAAGACGGTTTTTTAATAAAATTCCGGAAAAAAATCGTATGTCACAAGGGATGCTTAATTGAACTGTTTCCAAGATTGTAATAGTTTAAAAACGGGGTACTTTTGTACTCAATTGGTTGGAAAAATAATTCAATTAAATATTTCAACTAAATATTCCAGGATTAATCCAGAGACAGTACTGAAGATGGGCATAATTACTTTTTTTGGATATCAATAATTACCCGAAAAAGACCTTAATTAGGCAGTTAAAAGGGTCTTTTTTTACCAAAAGGAAGCATTTTCTTACAAGCTTTTCAAATAGTTTAATTTATTCCAGGCAATTGAAACGTTGTTTTACCTAGATGTTCTTAGACCTACAAGACAGGTAAATAAGAAATAAATTGTCCAGAAAATCCAGAGGTCCTAAAATAAAAAAATCCTGTTTTTTTTGTTCTGAGGAACGAAAAAGGTCTATTTACGCTCAACGATTGATCTAAAAACGGTCCAGGAGTACTTTATATCTTCCTATCAACTGCCTGGAAGAAAAAAGTGAATTCCCCCTAAAAATCTATTTGTGTCTGCAAGACAATGCTGTCAAATTAACAGGTTGTGTAATTTTTTTGGTCAAGTCAAAAGCAGTTAACCTACAATATCCAAAAAACTTGGCAACATTGCCGATAACGTCTAGGGCTCATTTGACAGACTATTGAGAGAAACTGTATATGCAGGGTGTCCTAAATAACAACAAACTAAAGTCGGTTTTTGACATGGGATAAAAAAATTTAATTTTAATAAACCTTTGGAAATTTTCAGGAATGTTTGTTTTCTACGCTTTAATATAAAATCTACTTGGAACAACCTGTAAATCCATAATATTAATGTGTAAAAGAAAATATAAAAGGCATACATAAACTAAACCGAAACAGCTGGTGCACCTTAAAAAAATTAAAAGGGTCTTCCAGTACAACAATGTAAATAAGTTATTTAATGATTCCATTAAAAATCTTACCCTTGGAAACGAACTATAAGTCATTTACTTCATTCTAATATCGAATTCTTTATAAATGCGTAATAGTAGTTGCGCAACAAAAGTAGATCACCTAAAAGTTTTTTTTAGAGTGTATCTTAAGGGGATTTGCAATAAAAACAAAAAAAAGGATCTTGAGTTTCAAACTCCCTATATTATGTATCTTGGATCTCCACTTAATACTTTTGTAGCAAAATACGGTGCTAAAAAACGGTGCGCAACACATATTGCATTTCAAATCATTCTTAGATTGTTTACTTAAGTTCATATATTTGTTTAGGACAGATACGATGTAGGAATCAGTTTAAAATTTTAAACAAATAACGCGTTTGTCTCTAGAGACTTAATTCTCAATAAATAGGAAACATTTGTTGCGCAGCAAAAGTAGACCCTTTAAAAGTTATTATTTTTTGAGTCCCATTTTTGAGGGTTTATAATAATAACAAAAAGGTAAAAAATAAGCAAGTTTTTTAATTGCTCTAAGAACGTGCATTTTTTGGCAAGCATATAATGGAAATATAGATTGTATCTTCACCTTAAAACACCCTGTACTATATTTCTTGGATCTCCACTTGATACTTTTGTAGCTCCACACGGTGCTGAGGAACGTGGTGGTTTTTAGTTGCGCAACATATGTTGCGTTTCAAATAATTCTTAGATTGTTTATGTAAGTTCATATTTCTTCAAGACATAGATACGATGTAAGAACCAAGTGTGTCTGTAGAGACTTAATTCTTAATAAATACGCAACGTTTGTTGCGCAGAAAAAATAGACCCTTTAAAAGTCTTTATTTTTGTGAGTCTCACTTTAGAGGGTTTACAAAAAAGTAAAAAATAAGTATAGTGTATTCCATATAATGGAAATATTGACTTTCTACTTAGAATCATATAAATTGCAATGTATCCTGACTTTGAAACACCCTGTATAATATTTCTTGGATCTCCACTTGATACTTTTGTGGCCCAACACGGTGCTGAAGAACGTGGTCTTGTTCGTTGCGCAACACATATTGCATTTAAAATAATTCTTAGATTGTTTATGTAAGTTCGTATTTCGTCAGGACATAGATGCGATGTAGGAACCAGTTTCAAATTTTAAACAAATATCGCGTTTGTCTCTGCAGACTTAATTCGCAATAAATACGCAACATTTGTTGCGTAAGCCAAAGTATGTTTTAAAAAAAAGTTTTTTTGTGTCTCACTTCAGAGGGTTTACAATAAAATTAAAAAAACAAAAATAAGAAAGTCATGGGGTGATTTTTGTTGGCAAACAAATAATTACTTTCTATTCAGAATCATTATAAATTACATTGCATCTTGACTATGAAACATCCTGTGGTATTATGTATCTTGGATTTCCACCTGATACTTTTGTACCGCAACACGGTGCTAAAGATGGTGTTATTGTTGCGCAACACATAATGCATTTCAAATAATTATTAGAACATGCATTAAGGTTCAGACTTCTTCAGGACATAGTAAAAATTAGTTCAAGATTTTAAACACAAATCACGTTTACCTCTAGAGACTTAATGCTCAATGAAGTCGCAAGATTTGTCGCGCAACAAGAGTAAACACTTTCCAGTTTATAAATTCTTTAGGAATTGCGTTGGTCTCTAGATGTCGCATGTTTTACATGCAATAATATTATACAGAGGTCACAGATCTCTTCCAGCAACTTAATGCCGAATCAAGTCGAAACATTTGTTGCATTCAATAAAAGTATCACGTAAACTCTTTAAAACTTATGATTGGATAATCAATGTGTTGTTTTAAATATGAATTCAAAAAAAGAAAAAAATAAAGATTAAAAGCTAAATAAAGATTATTATTATTATTATTATTATTATTATAATTCACCCGTCTATATACATACATATCTCATTGTTTTTTTTTCAAAGTAATTATTCATAAATTAGTTAACAGAAAAACGAAAATTTAAAAAATTTTAATAAAAATATATGGAGTTTAACAAAACAAATGCCAATATAACATTTGATGGTGGGTCATTTTAGGTTAAAAATTAACGAATACCATCAAAATGGCCCTCCTGGTATATTATAATATTAATTTTAAAAAAACTACATGACATTATGTGTTATGAAATACCTTTGTACATAGAATAACCCTTTAGAATTTTCGGATATTAAATCAAAATGAAATATTAATTTAAAAAAATATATACAAACGCATCATGTAATCCCTTACCATTAGATAGAAGAAAAAATATATATGTAAATATTCAATCATAAACTCGAGTATATAATGTTTTTTTTATTTAATTGTGACTTATTGTGGACCACGCCCAAGACTAAATTTATTTTAAATATTTCCTTTACACGTAGAAAAATGTAAAATAAATCTACATAAAATGCTTTTCGAAATTCTTCCGTAATTTTGACATTAATTGAAACATTTACACAACGAATCATTTTTAAACAAATTAAAAGAACATTTAATGTGGGAATATTTTACAAACAAAACAAAAACTTAAATTATTATTTTGTTACAAGTCTATTAAATATAAGAATATTACCTAGTAATTATATAAGAACTGCTGTATGGGCTTCAACCATTATTATTTATTAATACTATTTTATTTATTTAGAGTTTATTATTTGTTGCATTTTGTGTCAAATGCGAAGCCCCTACAGTAAAATAGTGTTGTGAAAAAAATATCTCATTGTGTGTTAATATATAAAAATAATTAATTAACAGAAAACCCGTAACTGTTGTACATAAAAATGTTATTGTTAAGTGATTTTATATACATCTCTTAGAAATATGGTTTTAATTTTAGGCAGCTGAATCAGTCATAGTAGATGTAAGTCGTTTTCATTGTTCTCTCACTAAAAATAAACATGCCCGGTAGATTTAAGGGAAAATCTATTTAGTTGTAAATTTTTTATTGCATTAATAATAATTGTTACTTAAACATCTAAAAGTGACGATTAAAAAATATGATGAAGTTGTAATGGAAGGTCCCAGATAAGTGGCTTAAGATATTATTGAATTGTTAAAATTTTAATGGTTTTTGAATGTTCTATGAGGGTCTAAAATATTGAATTCTTAGCCCTTTCCAGCCCAAATTATTATTTTTTCGAAGAAAAAAATTTTTGTAGTTTAACTATGTAACAGGGACTGTATCTAGATAAAATATAGTGAAAATAATTTTTTCTAATATTTGGTAAGAAAAAAAAATTATGATTCCATATGGAGTCAGTGGGTAGAAATTAAGTACCAATAATTTTTTTTGCAATTTATTGTTATCTCAGAAAAGAAACTTTCTTGAAAATTCTTAAAAGTAACAGGCTAAATTCTTTAGTCAAAGTAATAAAAAAACCAAAAAGCACACCCTACATTGTATGAAAGTCTATAAAACAATTTTTGTCTTTGGTCAGACATAAAGCAATTTGACATTTAGTACATCGAACTCTACTATAAGCCTTGATACAGTTTCGACATCTCTTTTTGGGTTCAATATGTGTGGGCCAGTGATTGATGTTATCAAACCGTAGGTCATCAATTGGATTAAAATTAACCTTTCTTTTTTTAGGAGGCTCAGGAGTTTGATTTCCAAAAAAGTACCGGAGAGTTTGCAGATGTACATGATGCAGGTCTCCCTCTTTTTCTAATTATAGGGTCTTGATATATCAGGGCGTGTGCAATTTTGGATCTAAATACCAGTAACCTCTTAAAGGTTAATATATTCTTTTGATCACAGTGTCTTCTATACAGCAGCCAAGCATTCACAAAATATTATTTGTAAATAATATCTCCTAACACCGAATCTAATTCGATATAATGCCACAAGCATGTCATTTAGGTCTACACCCCCCATATTTTTATTGTATTCCTTGATTATCGCTGGCCGTTCAACTTCAACATATTTCTTGTCAGCAACAGACCATCTTCTCACTCATTCCAATCCAGAGGTTCGATTACCTTGTAATTTGAGGCAACATGCACAGGTTTATTATCATACCATTTGGCGACTATTATATTTTGATTGGTATCCATTTTATAGTCAAGTGAACCTCGGCCTCTTAGTTTTAATTCTTTGTCTGATATAAACTCGCAGCCAGGCATACGTGCAACTCTCACAGTTCCTATGGCTAAAAACCCCAATTCCTTTAGGTGGCATAAAAGGTCATATGAAGTAAACCAGTTGTCCATAAAAACCTTAAAATTTTCATTTCTAGGCAGCTCCTTACACAGCCACACTACAATATCACCACTGATACCCAGAGTACTTTCATTTTTTATAGTACCCTTTCCTACATAAACCTCAAAATCATATACAAATCCACTGCTGCCTGCTCTGGCGAACATTTTTATTCCCCATTTGTGAGGTTTGTTTTTTATTGAACGGAATCATGATCTCATCCACAGAATTGAATTCTTCAGGTTCTATCTTGGAAAAATTACTTCGCACATCGTCAAGAAAAGGACGGACTTTGAAAAGTTTATCGTAGCCTTCTTGGTCTCTAGTCTTCATTTTGGTATTATCATTGAGGTGTATATTTCTAGATATTACATCTCCTATTAGCGGATATTTAGTTTCCTTGGCCCAATACATTCTGTAGTTTGGCATTTTGACTATACCAGTGAAAATTTGCATTCCAAAAAACATTGAAATTTCGGCAGAAGTAGTTTTCAAAGATACACCGTTTTTTTTGCCACGAATACATATTGGTTTGTTCTACGATATTTTTTATCATATCGTCATTTATAAATAATTTAAAATAGCTCAAAGGGGACATGATTCATCCTCAAAAATACTATAATTTACATCGCATTGGTTATTACTTTCATTTATGTTCTTCTGTTTCCAAATGGGCTTAGACTTTTTTTTTACACCACTGTTCTTTCTTTGGACAGAGAATAGTACAGTCAATGGTATGTCATCTTTTTCATCGAATAGTTCTTCATGTGTATGCTCATCAGGGTCTCGTTCGGGGTCTTCTAATTCAAAATGACTATCATTTTCTGACGTCTGTGGGGTTGGCTGTTCTTTATCTGGGTCGAGAATTCGTTGCAACCTGCAAACTTCATCAATTTCATTGTCATCAAGGTCATGGTTGTCACTTATTAAGTCCGCGCCTGATTCATCACCTTCCAGTAACAGCAGTAACCTCTTTTCATCTTCCTCTGTCAAACCGGTTCTGGACATCTATAAAAATACATAATTACCCTTGAAGCCCACTGACGCCAAATGGAATCATGAGAAAAAAAAATCACTAAGACTTACAAAAAAGTAATTGAATCAATAATTTATTTGTGACAGATACTGGTATAAATACACTAACTACTTATATTTTTTTTGTCATAGAATCATTCAAACTTACCTTGGAAAATACACACAAACTTCACAGAAACTCTGCAAAAATTACCGGCATGACCGAACAAATCAAAATAATTGTCTCGTATTGATTTATTGGTTATTTTGCAAGAGTAGCAGCACTTACCTTTACTATACATAAAGGAAAACAACCAGACAACAGATGAATCTTCATTACAGATTTCTGTACGTAATGCGCAAAAGTTAAATATGCCATATGGCATCATTGAGCTGAAAAGGATTAAAGAGAAGAGAATTGAAGAAAATTGGAAATATTTTTGAGAAACGGTGGGATTTTTTAATGAAAATATAAGTTTTCCAAATTATATAATAATTGATAATTCCTTATCAAGAATAAAGAATTTTTCCAAATTATATGACAAATATGTCTATAGATTGAGCAAAAGTAAAAAAGACAGAAATGTTTCTCAAAAACGTGTAAGCAAAAGAAACATAAGAAATTCTTATACTCTCAAAAAGGTGAGATTGACTTTATACCGGGTGGCGCATCAAAAACGAAACAGAGCCAATTACAGGCAGTCCATTAACTTTTTAAAAAAACGCTCGGACCCGCCGATTTTATTTTCGAGGGGGACACTTAATAATCACAAAATCACTTTCCCACCTACAACCCCCCTTAAATGAAAAGGGGGGTCGAGTGATACCTCATTGGAAAGGTCTTTTAATTCTCTTTACAAGGGTACTTGGTTTGACGCAATTTAAGTAAGTACTTTTTAAAATTTTCGCATTTAAACCTTAAAAGGTAATTTTCAATATTTTTACTTTATCATAGACTACTAAAGGTACTTTTAAGAAAAACAAGTACAGGTTGTGCCTTTATTATTCCGAAAATTAATATTAAAAGAAAATACAAGTGTGAGGATTATGCTTCTATTTTTACTGCAGAGGTATTAGCAATATTAAAGGCCCTGGAATTTATTGGTGATGCTAATATAATTTCAAACTTTTTAATCAGTTTTGCAATCACTAAAAAATGGACATAATTTTAAACACCCAGTTATTTTTAAGATTCGAGAGGCTACCAGTAATCTTGATAAACATAATACTAAGGTAGCATTCATTTGGTTAAAAGGATACACAGGATTGCTAGGAAATGAATTGGCAGATAAAGAGGCCAAGGAAGCAATTAAGACAGATAGGATTCTTTCCAAAGTACACTTTAGTGATATAGTTCCAATTATCCGAAAAATATCTTGCAGTTTTAGCAAATACTCCAAGTACATACACTTCAATAAAAGCGTCCCTTAGCAGTTATAGTATGGTTTCCGAATGTAACTTTCGAAGATATTTGACATCTTTCTTTAGATTTCTAGTGAGTCATGGTAATTTTAATAAATATTTACATAAATTAGAAATAAATGACTGTGACAACCAGTCAATTGATGATTTGAACCATATTTTAATTGAATGTAAAAATTAAATGGACGCAGTGATGTTTCTGCATAATAAATTGAAAGAGCTTGGCTTGCTTCCTATGTGTCATACTTCACTTATGGCTAACGTAATTGCCGACGATAGAATGGAGTCTATTTTCATAAAATTTTTGAAATTGTCCAAAAGGAAAATATAACTTGAACGTATATGCACTAGTTAATAATTTTAGTTACTTAGAGATCCCTTTGTGCTTTCCCTATTGTTTACCTACCTATCCGAGCCCCCCTATGTTCTGTTTTAAAAAATGTCCTGCATTGGCTCCAGGACGAGAAGCGTGTGCCCTAGTATTAATCTTTCTTGCACTATTCCTTTTTTTGTACTCTTTTTATTAGATACAATGTCATACTACCCAATAGTATAATTATTTAAATACTATATTAGCAACCTGTTCTATTATGAATGAGTTCCTATATTGGACCTAAATGTGGCAAGCACAAGGTCAAAAAACGAAAAAAAAAAAAAACAATGCCAGGCAGTAGGACAAAACCATCAAGTATTATTAAATTATGAGACAAAAAATTAGATAGCTCTATCATATTAGAGAATATTATGACCTTAAGTCTACACATTTAAAAAATTATGGCAAAAATACATTTAAAAAGAATTTGCCTTAGTTCACTATCTCAATCACAGACCACGTTGGTATTAATATTAATTTATTTACGACAGGTAATAAATGTCATTAGAATAATACGGATGAACTAGAGAACGGGTCAGCCAACAAATTTTACTAAAAATTGAATTATTCTCAATTTATTCTAAATGTAGTACGCTGTTAAAAAGGTGATTTATAGTGCGGGACTTTGTTTTTTTTTAGGTAATACCTATTTTTAAAAATAAAAATGGTGCGTACAACGGTAGAAACAGTTGAAATAATTGAATTATTTTTTGGAAATAATCAATGTGCTAATAGAACGGCGGAATTATTTAATGAGCGACATGAAAACAGCAAGGTGCAGCGAAAGTATGTATTGGAGCTTGTTTCCAAATTTCGAGAAACTGGATCAGTAGCGAATCGCAAACGCAATAATGAAAATCCCGTAAGGAATGAAGGTATGGAAGTGGGTGTACTAGGGCATATTAATCTAGATCCTACATTAAGTACCCGTCAATTGGAAACTGTCACAGGTATTAGTCGACGTAGTATCCAAAGAACTCTAAAAGCTCATAAGTTTCATCCGTACAAAATACATCTTGTGCAAGGGCTGAATGAAAATGATTTCGATCGATTCGATGAGTGAACATATTATTAATGACCCAAATTTTTTGTTTAATACGTGTTTCTCTGATGAAAGCTCTTTTTTCCTGAATGGCTTGGTCAATCGTCATAACTGCCGATATTGGTCCGACAATAATTCTAGAGTGTATCGTGATGTACACACCCAATACCCACAAAAGTTAAATGTCTGAGCTGGTATCTTTGGTGATAATTTGGTTGGTCCATTTTTTTTACCTGGAAATCTGACAGGTGAAATGTACTTAGAGCTATTACAACAGGCCATTGATCCAGCATTGACAGCTATAATTGAAACTCAAAATGACAGATACGATGAGGATAGATTGATGTTTCAGCAGGATGGTGCCCTACCACATTATACGTTATTCGTGCGAGAATATTTGGATCGGACGTTTTCAGGACGATGGATTAGAAGAAGAGGAGCTATTTAATGACCTCTACGATCGCCGGATTTATCACCTCTAGACTTTTTTCTTTGGGGTCACTTAAAAAGCAAAGTTTATGAGACTGAACCCACTTCGTTAGAAGATTTACATGGCAGAATTGTAAATGAATGTCTTTAAATCACGCCTGAAGTATTGCAGAACGTGCGACAACGCTTTGAGCATAATCTTTTTTATTGTATGGAGAATGGAGGTGGCCATTTTTAATATTTATTATAAGCTAACACTTAAGCAAATTCTTTTTAAATCTATTTTTGCGATAACTTTTTGAATGACTAGACTTAAAATCGAAATATTCTGTAATATGATAGAGCTATCCCATTTTTTGTCTCATAATTTAATAATACTTGATGGTTTTGTCCTACTGCCTGCCATTGTTTTTCTTAAAAGTACCTTTAGTAGTCTATGATAAAGTAAAAATATTGAAAATTACCTTTTAAGGTTTAAATGCGAAAATTTTAGAAAGTACTTACTTAAATTGCGTCAAACCATTGTAAAGAGAATTAAAAGACCTTTCCAATGAGATATCACTCGACCCCCTTTCCCATTTAAGATTCTAGGGGTAGTGCCACCCCCGCTTAGGGGGTTGTAGGTGGGAAAGTGATTTTGTGATTATTTAGGGCCCCCCTCGAAAATAAAATCGACGGGTCCGAGCGTTTTTTTAAAAAGTTAATGGACTGCCCGTAATTGGCTCTGTTTCGTTTTCGATGCGCCACCCGATATAGGAGTGCCAAGAAAATAGAAATACGAGAATTTGCAATTGGAAAAATCTGTAATTTTTAAAAAAATCAGCACAATACAAGATTCTTAAGGGTTTTTGAAATGTTGTGATCTATACTGGAAAAATATTTTAAACATTAAATTAACAAGACAGAAACAACAAATTCTACATTTTTCCATCAAAAATATTTATTTAAATTAGTTCCTCCTACTCCCATCACATTTTCTCCTAAAAAAAGGAGAAATATGACATATATTTAATTATTAATATATTTTTTTATAACAAATTTATGTCCACAGTTCCCATTTTCTATGAAAAAAATGGAAAAATTCTTAAATTACTTCAGATATATTAATATAAGGTTAAAGAAAAATACAAAAAATTATTACAATTATCCAAACATACACTAACGTCCATTTTACTGATTCTACTATCTTTAGACCCTAGAAATATTTAAAGAACACTTCAGAGGTACATTGAAGTATTGTGAATATTTCCACTATGAATTAAAGTAATTATAACCATTAAAATTTTTAATATTTTATCAGGCTGCTTGGGTCACCCCTGTATAAGCTCAAAAAATAATAATTGTCCAAAAAAAAAGAAGGTTCTTGTCGCTTAAAGTGGACTTTAAGTGAATCGTACTTAAACACTGCCGATTTAATTCTTACGTCATTCTTTAGGAAAAACATTAGTGTAGCCCGGTTTAGTAGATTATTTTACTTAAAAAGATCTTACAGCAATGTTAAAAGAAGAATCTTTAAGTGTTTCCAGCATAAGGGAAGAGCCAGTCAAATGTGCTAGTTGACCATTTTCATACGGCAGGAATCGTTTAAAAATTCGGTAAATTAATTATATAAGGTATTAAGGAACTCGATGTCTTATAATAAACTTTTCAACAGGTACCTAGATACGTTTTATTAAATTTTACATTGTTTATTTTATTTAGATTAATAAAATATTGAAAATTGTGCGTGTATGGTCTTATTTATTTACCCCATTAATTAATCTTTAATGTGTTTACAAGAGTCTCTCCAATTTAATATTCATAAAAAGAACATAAATAACGTGATATGCATTTCCTGCTAAAAAATCTATAATAGCAACATATAGAATTAAATGACCCGTAGGAATGCGCATGTATCCAGGTAAGCACTGGTTGTTATCCAATTATTATCCAGTGTGTCCAAATACAAAATTCAATGGACATCCAATTGTGAAATATGAAACGTACTTTTAAAAAAAATATATATATTATGTTACATAACTTCTCACTTAATGGACTTATATGGTATGTATAAGTTTCATATTATCTTACCTGCATCTTTTTTAAGCTGCTTCTCACCCACAATTTAGAGCTGAAAATCTCTAGCTATTATATTTTTAGAGATATATATTATGAGCGTACTGCCCCTTGAAATTCCAATGTTTTTTAAAGGCAAATTAATTTGTTCGTAAAAATTCTCGTCACTTCCACGTCATCCGAAGTAATTTTCCTCTCAAACATACGTGAAGCATTCAATATAAATTTTGGTTCTTTATTTGAGTGCGCGTTTACAGTATATTGCCCATACGCTAATTTTAGAGCTTAATAAATTATTACAGTATTCCAGAAATCAATAATTTTGCCACTAGAATTCAAGATATTCAGTTGCCAATAAGAGACAAATTATTTTATTTCTTCCAAGCACTCCTGTGAAAAAGATGTCAATATCTTGATTTTTAGTTAATGGATTTTAATAATTTTTTCAGCAGTTACTTGCACAGCCCTCAGAGTATCCTAGAATCAATAATTGCAACATTTAAGCTACTTGAAATCAAGATATCTGGTTGCCAATAAGAGACAAATTATTATATATCTTCCAGGCACTCCTGTGAAAAAAATGTCAATATTTTGATTTTTAGTTAATGGATTTTAATAATTTTTTCAGCAGTTTTTTGAACAGCCCTCAGAGTATCCTAGAATCAATAGTTGCAACATTTAAGCTACTAGAAATCAAGATATCTGGTTGCCAATAAGAGACAAGTTATTATATATCTTCCAGGCACTCCTGTGAAAAAAATGTCAATATCTTGATTTTTACTTAATGGATTTTAATAATTTTTTCAGCAGTTACTTGCACAGCCCTCAGAGTATCCTAGAATCAATAATTGCAATATTTAAGCTACTAGAAATCAAGATATTCAATTGCCAATAAGAGCCAAATTATGTTATTTCTTCCAGGCACTCCTGAAGGAAAAATTTCAATATATTCATTTTGAGTGGATGGATTTTAATAATTTTTTCAGCAGTTTTTTGAACAGCCCTCAGAGTATCCTAGAATCAATAATTGGAATATTTAAGGAACTAGAAATCAAGATATTCAGTTGCCAATAACAGACAAATTATTTTACTTCTTCCAGGCACTCCTGTGAAAAAAATTCCAATATCTTAATTTTTAGTGGATGGTTTTCAATAATTTTTTCAGCAGTTTTTTCAACAGCCCTCAGAGTATCCTAGAATCAATAATTGGAACATTTAAGCAACTAGAAATCAAGATATTCAGTTGCCAGTAAGAGCCAAATTATTTTATTTCTTCCAGGCACTCCTGAAGGAAAAATTTCAATATATTCATTTTGAGTGGATGGATTTTAATAATTTTTTCAGCAGTTTTTTGAACAGCCCTCAGAGTATCCTAGAATTAATAATTGGAATATTTAAGCAACTAGAAATCAAGATATTCAGTTGCCAATAACAGACAAATTATTTTACTTCTTCCAGGCACTCCTGTGAAAAAAATTCCAATATCTTAATTTTTAGTGGATGGTTTTCAATAATTTTTTCAGCAGTTTTTTAAACAGCCCTCAGAGTATCCTAGAATCAATAATTGGAACATTTAAGCAACTAGAAATCAAGATATTCAGTTGCCAGTAAGAGACAAATTATTTTATTTCTTCCAGGCACTCCTGTAGGAAAAATTTCAATATCTTCATTTTGAATGGATGGATTTCAATAATTTTTTCAGCAGTTTTTTGAACAGCCCTCAGAGTATCCTAGAATCAATAATTGGAACATTTAAGCAACTAGAAATCAAGATATTCAGTTGCCAGTAAGAGACAAATTATTTTATTTCTTCCAGGCACTCCTGTAAAAAAGATGTCAATATCTTGATTTTTAGTGGATAGATTTCAATAATTTTTTCAGTAGTTACTTGAACAGTCCTCAGAGTATTCTAGAATCAATAATTGCAACATTTAAGCTACTAGAAATCAAGATATTCAATTGCCAATAAGAGCCAAATTATTTTATTTCTTCCAGGCACTCCTGTAGGAAAAATTTCAATATCTTCATTTTGAATGGATGGATTTCAATCATTTTTTCAGCAGTTTTTTGAACAGCCCTCAGAGTATCCTAGAATCAATAATTGGAACATTTAAGCAACTAGAAATCAAGATATTCAGTTGCCAGTAAGAGACAAATTATTTTATTTCTTCCAGGCACTCCTGTAAAAAAGATGTCAATATCTTGATTTTTAGTGGATAGATTTCAATAATTTTTTCAGTAGTTACTTGAACAGTCCTCAGAGTATCCTAGAATCAATAATTGCAACATCTAAGCTACTAGAAATCAAGATATTCAGTTGCCAGTAAGAGCCAAATTATTTTATTTCTTCCAGGCACTCCTGTAGGAAAAATTTCAATATCTTCATTTTGAGTGGATGGATTTCAATAATTTTTTCAGCAGTTTTTAGAACAGCCCTCAGAGTATCCTAGAATCAATAATTGAATCATTTAAGCAACTCGAAATCAAGATATTCAGTTGCCAGTAAGAGACAAATTATTTTATTTCTTCCAGGTACTCCTGAAGGAAAAATTTCAATATCTTCATTTTTAGTAAATGGATTTCAATATTTTTTTCAGTAGTTACTTGAACAGCCCTTGGAGTATCCTAGAATCAATAATTGCAACATACAGGTACTCCAGTAAGAAAAATATCAATATCTTGATTTCTAGTGTATATATTTCGTATAGAAATATCTTTAAATTCCGGGTAAACAATTATGAATTTAATGGCTTTAAATGTCTGCTATACTTTTAGCTACCTCAAAGAAATAATTCAAATATCACTAAATACTTCAAATGCAGAAATAAGTTGATTTCAATTTGCTTTAAATAACTGGGTTCAATTACTAGGAAGAAATTTCAAATGCCTGGAATACAAGTGAAAATGGCTACCAATGATATGGAATATCTTGGAAAATAATTGCAGATAACTGAAATTCTTAATACCTATTTTAAATATCCAAGGAAACATCCTCACTGGTTAGAATGAGTATCCCAATAATGAACAAGAAGAAGTAAGAAATTCCTTAAAATAAAACTTAATATCGCTTCAAATGCTTGAAATACCGTTCAGTAATAAATTACGACTTTAACTGCTTCAAACGAATATGAATACCCGAAGATATTTCTAATGATTAGATTACATGGAATAAAATAGAAAATTATTTCAAGACGTCAGGACTCTTTAGGAACATATAAAAACTGCTTCGAATACCCCAAGAAGGACCTTAAAATTATTTCGAACTAAAATCATAAAAGTTTATTTCCCTAAGAAGCTCATATAAACTTTAAGACATTGACATTAAGATAATGCTCTCTCTAGCCCATATATAACCCCTAAACCCCTCTTGCTATTATCGTATTAATAACTCTAATGGTTAATGGTGTAGATCGTATGAGGTAGAGAAGTGAAGTGATTTTATTACTACAAGTTTAAATGTCTTGAGTTAATGCTAATTTCATCGGAAATTTAATGAGGCATTAGGAAAGGTCCTCTTAATAACGTAATTATTATACATGTTTATGGGCTCTAATTCTGTAATTGATTTCCGTAATTTCTGCATTAGAAACAAAACTTATAATATATTATGATGAATAATCAGCAAGGTCTAAGGATATTTAATACAAAAATTACAAAAAATAACTCCTGGACGTTTTGCAATAAGTGAAGTAATTCTTGGATCAAATATTGCCTCACGAGTTTTATGGAGTGACCACCGAGAAATCCCAGTTTAAATCTCTTCGATAAATTTGCTAAAAATCATTACAAGAAACATGCAAATAATGTTTTAAATATTAACGTGAACTCAGCCATATGAAATAAATTTACTGAACGTAATCCAATCTTAATGTTTAATGTCGCGTATATTTCCTGTGGAGTATAAATGTTGGACCGACTGAGGGTAGCTTTCATTCAGTCAAATATCTCACTAAAGATACCGTTTCCTTTTCTCTCTATCTTCTTTATAAATAAATACAAATATGGTAAGATCACTTAGAAACTATTATTTAAACAATTCTAACCAATCAATATTTGTTAGCAAACCAAAAGCAGCAACACATGCCAAAAACTCACCCTCCTGGTATTGCTATCTCTTATGCTATCAGTGACGATTCTGCAAGGGAAAGTTGCTAACTGTAGACCCCTACCGCAGTGCTGCAGGTAATTTTTCTATTGGTCAAATTCCAAATTAAAATGTGCCTAAGCGGTATTTTTTTAGGCGATTCGTGTTTTCGCCTGCGTGTAGAGGAGTAGCAGCCAAACGCAACTTACCTGTATCAGTTATAGAGGACAACGTAATCCGTGATCCAAGGTAAAGAAGCGATAGTTTGTGTTAAAAAGTGAATTTAAATTAAAACATAATTGTAAATATTTAATCCTTTAAGGAATTTTGCTACCATGTGGTGTTTATATTCTCTAAATAGATCAGGAATTAATCTTTCTCTACATGTTCCTGGGATAATATTTAGAATTTTCATTTAATATTTGTTAGTTTTCACGTAAATGTTTATGGAAAATATTGTGCTATTAGGACATTAACAATATCTTAACTGTTAGAAATCCACCTACTGAAATACCATAATTTCCATATACATTTATATCATTTTAGTATTTCTTATGGAATACTAAAAATCCTTAATTTTTAATTTTCAGGTTCTTCGCAGCAGATCTTGATTATGCTAGCGACAACGACTTTAAAAATGCTCTAGTTGTAAGTACTGACTTATTATTTAAGTTTTCCTTTGAAAAAACTGATTCAAAAATATTTTCATAATTGTTATTAGTAAGCAAAATAATATGAAAGAAACCATAATTTAAGGAGATAATTGAACAATTAAATTCAGTAGGAACCCAAAAAAAATTACTTTAAATGCAGTTTTAGACAGGATATGCAATACACTTTAGATAGGATTATCTATCTGAGACTACTAAAATCGTAATAAAAAGATGCTTATACACTTTAAGAGGCTTCAATTAAAAAAAAATGCTATACAAACTCAAAATAACTCACCGATTAACTCACGTTTGTCGATGTCCTTATTAACCAACTAATTGTCTTTAAATATTAAGATTTTATGAAATTGTAAACAAATTCAAGCAGTGTAAACAATGAATGAAACTATTTAGTAATTGAAAAAAAAACACTATATAAAACTAAGAAAATGTTCAAATTTGCATATACGTACATACATCTGTACGGATAAATCTCATTGTTCTTTTTATATGTGTTTACTTATTTTAATAGAAAATCGTTGTCTGGGATCAACAATGCCCCCTCTAAAAAAAAATATGTAAGTAAATTAAAGTTTAATTTACTTACATGTTTTTCATTGTTCTCTAGACTAGTCTAAACAAATTTAAAAAAATAAGTTATTTATAGGAATGACTTGCCTGTGACACCCCGTATAGGGTAATAAACTATAGACTTTAACTGTACTATTATAATTTTTAAAATCTTTCTTCGTGTTTTAATATTTCATTTTTTTATTAGGAAAATATTGGAAGCATGACCCGTTTGAAAATGGAAGCAGAAGAACATGGCGAGTATGCAAGTTAATGTCTTATAATATGTAATAAGATAGCAAGGGAGACTCTTTAATAGGAAAAATAAAAAGTGTTATCAGTCAATAAAAATATTACTTAGCACTACAACTTTTATTTTCCTTTCTTCCAAACCAGGTAAGTTTGATGTAAGTTGATTGACGAGTTAGAAAAAGTAATAATAGTACTTTCTAATACGAGTTCCTGCTCACTGGTTCACAATTGGTGTTCGGGATTACAAAACTGCAACTTTTTGATCATTTATCAATGTTTTCGTATAATTCTGTATAAGTAAATTTTTATTAAAAAATTAGTGAGGCAATCCTAAAAAACCGTTGTAATTATTTGTTTAATATTAGTTATATTTATTTAAAAAAAAAATACATTTTTGAGTGGTAAGAAAGTATTGTTAAGTAGTTCTATATTCTTCAAAGAGTACTTTTATACAGTAGACTCGCGTTATACTGAACACACTGTCTAGTGAACTATTCTAAATAGTGAAGAGGCATTTTTTCCTTAATGTATTCTGTCAAGTGAACAAATTGATTCTCGAAATAGTAAACCCAATAGTTTTATTAAATAAACAAACAAGTTAAGACAAGAAATAGATGTTAAACGGTTTGTTTCTTTTCGGGCAATTAGTCTTCTTTAGTATTTGGGTGCAGTGGGTCGCGTCACGCCGCCAGAATAATTATGGCAAAAATTAGAAAGCATTTAACCCTAAGCGATAAAGCCAAAATATTAGAAGAATTAAACAAAGGTGTCGGAGTGACCGTTTTGTCTAGACAATATGGTGTTGCTAAATCCACTATATGCGCGATTCGTCACAGAAAGATAAAGATTTTGAAACGAGTCAACAGTACTTTCACAGGACCTGGAAAAGCGAAAACTTTGAGATAATCGGAGTGTCCTAGAATGGAAAAAGCTTTATATAAGTGGTTCTTAAAAACAAGGGAGAGAAATTTTCCGGTAACTGGTTTAATGATCCAAGAGAAGGCCAAGTTACTTCACAGTCAATACAAGGAATCTCCTTTTAATGCGAGCAGTGGTTGGATGCAAAAGTATAAAAAACGTTTTGGAATACGCTTCCTAACGATTTCAGGAGAAAAATAATCATCAGAACCCGAGCTTGTTGATCCTTTTAAAAGAACTTTACGCCTAAAAATAAATGAGCTTCAGCTAACAAAAGAACAGATTTACAATGCCGATGAAACTGGTTTGTATTGGAAACTTCTGCCCGGAAAGACATATGTAGCTCGCGAAGAAAAAACTGCCACAGGTAGGAAAACCGAGAAACAAAGAGTGACTTTTCTAGCATGCACAAACGCGGCAGGTACTCACAAAACCATTAATTATTGGGAAAGCAAAAAATCCACGTTCGTTTCGAAATTTTAACTGTCCCGTCCATTATAGAAACTCCAAAATTGCTTGGATGACGGCAGCAACTTTCAAAGAATGGTTTCATCGAATGTTTATTCCTGAGGTAAGTTTTGTCATAGGAAGACGTTTTAAATTTTACCATCTTTGTATCTCGAGAATTAGAAAAAATGGTTTCAGTCCTTTTGGATACGATTTTTCAAATTTACGCCCTTTTTTTATTCCTTTTAAGAATTTAAACTGCACATTATTCTAGCATTTGTTCTTGTCTTGTCTTTGTTCGACAACGCAGCAAGCCATCCACCTGCAGAATAGCTAAGAAGTGATGATGGTTCCATTTTCACTGTTTATGTGCCACCTAACATTACTCCGCTTATCCAGCCAATGGACTAAAACGCTATTCGTCTCACAAAACTATTTTATCGAAAAAATTTGTTATCACAAATTATTGGAACTAACCAGGATATCGGAGATGCTCTAAAACATATTTCGTTAAAGGACTTTGGCTTTGGCGTGGAGAAATTTAAGTCCTGAAGTTATAGAAAAATGCTGGTATAATTTACTTTCACCATTAGCCGACGAAGTTGACGATGAGGAAGATAACATCCCCTTAAGTGTTTTACGGAGCCGAATAAGAAATGAAAACATTGACACAGTGAGATCAGAAATCATTACTTTATTGCGGACTTTTAATCCAGAAGTTCATATTCAACCTATTGATGTAGACGATTGGAATAAAGATAACTTACCTGACACAAAAGAAACTAATGACCAAAGTGAAAGTGAAGGAAACGATCAAGATGATGGAGTACAAGAAGAAATGGTAGTAAATAAGGAACGAGTGACAACAAATTCGGCAATAAAGTCGATTAACAACATCCTTCAATGGGCCGAAGAAAATGAAGATAAAGTGGAATATTCTAGTATACTCGTTTTACAAAACTTAAGGAATACGATGGTGTAAACAAGACTAAAAACAAAAAAGCAAACAAAAATTACTTCATTTTTTGAAAAAATAGATTAGATTGCCGTTTTTTCAATTTATTTTAATTACATATGTAATATTTTTTCTAGAGGCCTAAACACCTCATCAGCACCCGCTCCTGTCTTCATTGAAGCTTTTTTCTTTTTTACTAATGGCCGAAAAGTTGCCATTAGCGATTTTTTTTTTGTTTTTAAATCTTGTATTGGAGTTTCCAACGCGTTGCTGATTCTTTTCCACGCATCGTGGACTATATGTTTTTTTTATGGTTAATGTGTAAAGCATCCCATAACAACCTCTCAGCTTCATACAGCTCCAAAAACAATAAAATTTTTTCGTTATCTACTCCATAGGTTTATCACATACACGAAAATTGAAATAAAAATTAAAATCCACGTGCTGCTACTCTACCTTCCATGCAACTGAGTAACTGAACAAAACAGACAAAATGCTGTGAATCCCCTAGTTCCTCGCGTAATTCACATGCATCAAGTAAACACGACGTTGCTGCTCGTGCTGTCTATCCTTCGACTTCCGTCCAAAAAACAGCCACCGAAGGGAGCGTGCGGCAGTGGCAGGCATAGGCAGCGGCAGCGCGAGCGACGTGTTTACATACTCGCGTTGCCAACTTCCCTGCTCACTGCCGTGGAAATGAGCTGCATGTAAACCGGGTATTAGATAAATCTTCCGCTTTTAAAAGTGGTTTCGGTTCTTCTCACCTCAAACCATCGAATAAGAGCTTGATCCACAACTGGGCGTACCGGATTCGTAATTTTCTTAATTCCTTGCGATTTATTTTCACTTGCTTGCTTGATTTTTTCACGATTGCTCCAAATTGTAGAAACTGTTGTTTTTGACATATTTTTCCTTCTCGCAATTTCCGATTTATCTTTCAATACTTTTAATGATGTCTATTTTTTCTTTCAAATTTATAGTTATGCGCTTATCTGTCATTTTACCAAAAAAACTACTAAAACTAGCACTCGCACAATAACACGCAATGTCCAATCTAAAACTACCGGTCATCTCATTTTGCATGTTCTATAAAAATTCTCAGAGTCGAGAACTGGAAATCCCCGGCGGCCTCGGTGCCAACGCGCGACGACAGAGGTGGAAAATTACTGTCAATCGGGCAAAAATATTGAACGTTATAGCCGGAGTTAAAATTTTAGTTAGTACGTTATATCCAGTAAAATGACAAGACTATTTGGTCGGGTTCCGAATTATAAGTACGTAATAACCGGAAGTACGTTACATCCCATGTACGTTATAGACGGAGTACACTGTATATAATTCATTTTGGAACATACATATTAAATTAGAGGTACAGTTCTTTTAGATCTGACGATAACATTCATAGAGGTACCAAAAAAGAAAAAAACCCAAAACAAACTTGAAATCACTGGAATATAATAATTAATCCTCGCAATGACAACCTGGCATACAACACGCGCTCGCACTCAAAACTTAAAAATAAATAATACATTTTAATATACTTAACGAACCTAATAAGTATTCACATCATCGATCACTTGCAACTCTTGTGGTCTTAAAGTCCTCTTAAAAGTCCTCTTAAAATAGCAACATTGTCACTAAAAGTACCTATAAATATTAATAAAAAATATTCTCGCTTTATACAAATCAACTTATTTTTTCTAAACGTCAAAAGGAGCTTTTTGGCACAAAAAAAATTGCCCACTAAAACCAAAAATAGTAACCGGTCAAGGAGACGGTCACGAAGAGGATAAGTAGAGCGATGACGGTGAGCGGGCCAAAAAACTCCTTCGGATCGAATCAGTTGAGGAAAACGTCGTCGTCGTCGGTCACCTACGGCCACCTTTTCACGGTCGTGTCGGTGATATGGTCGGGCCTGAGACCGTTGAAGAACCGCTCCCACATTTTCGAGTAGAGCAGCTCCAGTCCTTGTGCGTATACTTTGCAATCGAATAAGGGCGAGGTAGATCGGGCGGACCACACTTTGTGTCGCATGGCCTTCAAACTGGAACAAAAAAAAGATATATTAAGTACAAGGCTCTCCTCCAGAGAGACTAAGCAATTCAATAACAGGAAAGCACGAAATATCTTATGAATTTAAATACAAGTAAGCGCTTTGCCAAATATTACATTTTCATCAAACCTAACAAATATAGCAAGTAATATAAACCTTACTTAATAATATCTCTTATAAACAATAAAGAAGTATCTATAATAATGACAAAAAATTAAGGAATTAAAACTTGTGATGTTAGGTCTGTATATGTCAGGGATGAAAATCGACCAATAATTTACCTTGATGACACTTGGTGCGACACTCATAATACTGAACAAAAAGGACGGAGTAATGCTTCAAAAAAATGTAACACCAACTCAAATAAAGGGACGAGGATAACAATAATAAATGCAGGCTGAGAAAGTGGCTTCGTTCCAAACTGTCTACTACTTTCAGGTAAAAATATAGCAGACTCTTCCCTGGATTGGTACTCGATATACAGTTACCTAAAGTTCCGCATAAATTCGATAAAAATTAGAGACATGGTTTTTTGAGAAAACGCTCGGACCCGTCGATCTTTATTTTAAGTTGCGCATTATTTCACATAAATTTTTGTATACATAGTGGAACAAAAAAAAAGATATGACGTCATCGGTCATTTTTTTAAATGATTCCAAGCAAGTTTCGTATTACACACCTTATCTCAAAACTCAACTGTTTCAGAAATATTTACATTTAACCAAAAAGAAAGCAAGTAATTACGTCTATTTACAAATTAAGATAAAATGGTGGATAAAATGTTATAAACTGTGAAAACTCCTATTAATGTATCAAGTGTTCAAACTGATCCCCATTTACTTCTTGGCAGAAAGCAAGACGGTTTACAAACTCATGTAAAAGACTATCAATTATTTCGGGTGATATATGTCTAGTTTTATATCTAATTCTATTTTTTAAATCTTCTTAACGTTGTTTGGCCCTCTTCGTCCTATCCATCTTCATGGGAACACTCTGTCCACGTAATTACGGACATCTCGAAAGAAATGTGGCGGTGCGCCGTCTTGCTGAAACCACAAATTATCTGTCGGGACAGCAGGGTCTTGTTCGTCTGGGTATAGTGCAGCCAAAGCAGGGATAAGATCTTTAAATTTAAATAGCGTTGTCCTGTTAAGTTTTTTTTTGAAAAAGCATGGCCCTATTACTTTATTTTCCACAATACCAGCCCAAACATACATAGATTTACGGTACTGTGTATGAGCCTCAATTGCCCAGTGTGGATTTGACACTGACCAGTACCGACAATTTTGCCGATTTACGACACCGTTTAAACAAAAAGTTGCTTCATCCGAAAACAAAACTTGTTACACAAACTGACGGTTATTATTGCTGTTCATCATATCATCATCAATGTTCATCATTTGCTCGCAAAATTGGTTTCTTCGATCAGGATCGTCCTCATTTAATTCGTGTATTAGTCTAATTTTATAAGGGTGGTATTCATTTGCTTTTAATTATATTATTTATTATTATCAACTGAAATTGGTGAAGTTGCATTGTTTGGATTTTCTTCGACGGAGAGCAGAACGTTTAATTTTGTTTCTTCAGAAATTTTTGGACGACCTGATCTTAGCAAATCAATTTGTACTCTATTCTACTAACTGTTGACTGAGAAATAGGATGGTTTGGGTATTTGGCATTAAACAGTTCACTTACTTCTTTTTGCGTGCGCATGCATCATCAAAATTTGAATTCGTTGGGTTTCCGTTAAATTAGCCATAATTTATTCTGATAAAAACTATTAATTTTCGAACTGACAATGACATTCGAAAATGGAGTTTCTTTACAAGTGCAACCATGGAAATAGAAACAATTGGCAATGTCTATGACATTATTTATATCCTCGATTTTAACTTAATTTGTAAATAGACGTACTTATTTGTTTTCTTGTTACTTGTGAAATAATGCTCAACTTAAAATAAAGGTCGAAGTGTCCGAGCGTTTTCTCAAAAAATCATGTCTCTAATTTTTATCGAATTTATGCGGAACTTTAGGCGGTCACTGTATTAAATACGACAATAATTATTCTATTGGCAACTATCTATGAGAGAAGAGTTATGAAAATGTAGTAAAATGCACCGCACGCTTTTTACTTTGACTTCAATTATTTTGTTAATAACTTATTATGATTTTTATTTCATTAATTATGATTGATCGTCCGACCTTCTATTACTGTAATAAAAACTTTGTAATTAAAAATGATTCTCTACTTTTTAGTTCGAATAACAATAAAAGCGTGTTCTTTTAGTTTTTTCTTAACTATTATTTATTTAATTAGTAAGTTTCCTTTAGAATTCTTGTCAAGCCGACTCTGTGTTCTTTATCACCTCTTAAAAACATGGGACCTTGCACAATATGGTTTAATGGTCTAATTGATTTAGGGTAGTAAGAGTCAACGGTATATTTTTGAGTGAAGAACCTTCCTTATTTTTTTTACCAAGACGTTTACGTAATGGTTCATTCGACTTAAGAAGGCGATCAATTTCCACGCCAAGATATTTTATAGAGTTTGCTTCCTGAATATTTGTGTGTCCTTGAGACAACTTAATTTCAATTAAATAGTAATGAAAACAAACTCCCAAGTCACAGGTCTCAAATTCATTAAATTCAAGTCAGAGGATTACACGTGTTTCGCCCATACTAGGCATCATCAGATCCACTAATAAAAAGAACGAAAAAAAGAAGCAGAGAACAATACTACATGATACAAATCAAGGGTAGAAATTAAGTTCAAGAGACTAGTTACTACATATTAAAATTATATAGACATTATTTGTTTTCATTACTATTTAATGTAAGCCGGTCTCTTTGAGAAAAGATGTACTATTTCTTGATATTTAATTTCAATTGTTTAACAGTTGGGTAATTTTTCCTCATTGACCTAAATGCTATAGATTTTATTTTTTCGAAATTTATAGTTAAAGATATCGCATCAAACCATTTTTTAAATAAACTTAATCTATTTTGAGCCAACTCCTTTACACCTTGTCACGAATCACTTCATACAGGATAACTGTCATCTGTCAAGTGATGAAATAGTGTTAAATTTTCAGAAAACCATTTATCTACAATAAGAAAAGCACCGGGCCAAGTACCGTATCCAGCGGTATATATAAATATGAAATTTGGGCCAATAGTTTTAAGAACTATTTGCTACCGTTTAATTATGCAAATAAATCATCTGACTTTGTAAATTCACATTTCCAGTTCAGGCATTTGAGAAAAGGACAAGGAAGTGTTTTATATTTAAGTTTATACAACAAAATGAGTGTGATTTCAAACGTAGCACAGAACAATTCAATTTTAAAGGTGTGTACAGTCCCTGCGTCACGACCAACCAGGAACATAAAACGCATGGCCTGATGAATTAGAAGTATTCCCTCGGTAGTTGTTTTAACGTCTTGGCACCAATGAGTATACGATTTCCACCTCCCAAGACGAAATTTTCCTTGTACGACCTCGATATCAATACCCACCAATGGTGAGAAAAGTGTTGGTGCTATTGCGCGTACCTGCTTATATTTATTTATAGCTAAATATTTATTTGCCGGGTTTTCTCCTTGGAGAAAATACATATTTTATTAATTTATTTTATTAAAATTAAAATGCTGCAGTCTTCCTCCACTTATTATTAGCTTTTTTATTTAGTTACAAATTTTTTTGTTATTGGTAAATGGTGAAATAGTCAATATTTAGTGGAATTTTGTAAAAGTTAATACATCTACCTATTAGTTTTATTCTTTGTTCTTAATTGCTTTAATTGCTTGGGGACTAATAAACGTCTTATTTTTATTATTATTATTATACTACTCTACCCCTCGGTCCTCGTCAACCACAGTATGTAAACAAATAAAAAAAAAACAATAATAATAAATAGAGGATTTTTGACAATGAATCAAACCCTGGGGCGTATAACTGTTACCAATTTTAAACATTTTATCCCCTGATGATGGACACCAGTGTGTCCGAAACATGTCGGCAATTTTAAAAAACTCAATCATTTTTAATGATTGTGTGGAGTGAGTGGAGGAAGACTGCAGGATTTTCATTTTACCTTAATCTACGATTCCACTGCAAGTATGGACAATTTCTTCACCAAATATTTTATTATTACATTATTATTTTTGTTGCCTTGAACTTTTAAATGATCCCAGAGGTTCGATAACTTCTGCCGTGCCGAGGCAAAAGGATGTACTCGCAAAAAATGCGAAAATTAGTTTTTTGGATATTTGGAATCGGATTTGTTTCCTGCATAAGTGAATATTTTTAAAATTTTTATAGCTTAAAAAATAAGGGAGGTAATGGTCCTGTCAAATTAATGTATATGCATGCATTATGCTTATATGCGCAAAGAATGTACTCGACATTTTTTTGGGATTTGTACCAAGGCAGAATAATGTATGTGCTCATGGCAACACTTTAAAATATTTATCAACGGAATTAAGACAGAATAAGGCATGCGTTTCATATACCCTGCTTTGCCATTGTTTTAATTCAGTATTTCGTAATCCTCTGCAAAGTGCGGTCTTCGTTGTCGTAATTCGTGCTGTGTGCCGTTAGTAACATCAAAATGTATTCAAATAGGACACGGAGAATGGTAGAATTGTTAAGAAATAAGGTAAGTGGACTTATCTAAACAATTGATTTTTTCTGAAAATGTCAAGACAAGAAGCAGTGTTGATCAATGTTTGGAAATGCAGACAAGTGAAAAATGTGCTTTGGAAGAAATAGTGGATCAAGATACGATCCTTTTCGATCCGGACGATCAACAGGATCCAGATTACATACCCAACATTAGTGCGACCAAAAGAAACATTGAAGAAATTGAACCTGAACAGGATGATAGAGTTGATGAAGAAAATAAAGTCATAATGGAGGAAAAAAAATAGTTAACAAAAATGAAGCGTGCATGAACTTTAGATCACCTCTTAGAAATCCAGTTTGCGAATTTAAACGGTGTACAAATTTGTATAATGAACATAGAAAAAAAAATATTCACGACCACTTCTGGTTACTTGAAAAGAAATTGCCAAAATATGTGGCTTTTTTGCCACATTGTTGAGAAAAAGGCTAAACGACAGGTTCGAGAGAGCCGTAAAAATTTCTCGAGAATTTGTAGTAGTTTAGAATTTGTATATAAAAAGTAGATAAAGCTGTCAACCCCTTCAAACGATCAGAGGGAAAAGCGCACCCCATCTAACATAAAATCCAAAACACCCATTAAAGATCAAATAAATTCCTGCAATCCAAAACCTTCTCATTACCGGAGGGAGCACGCGCTGCATAGAAAATACCTTTCTACTGAAATATCAATTAAAGATATGCACGATGATTACAATAAAAGGCACCCGGGAAATAAAGTCTGTTACGAAACCTACCGTAAAGAGATAGACAAGATGAATATTGGGTTTTATGAAATCGAAGCCGATAAGTGTGGTACTTGTATTCAACTGGACCTTCAGAATGATGAGAATAGTCAGCTTAAAAAAGAAGAGCACATAGTAGACGTAATTTTTATACCCTTTTACCGGCCCTTTAACTATTACTTTTGCTTTTCTTTAACAAAAAACTCCTAGATTAGAAAAGTTCCTAGAAAATATACATACAGTATCTGCAATTAAATATAATAAATTATTGTCCTCAATTTCAGATAATACTTTATTATTTTTGAGCAGCTGAATCTACCTATAATATTTCCGCCTTTTGTCTTATTTCAATAAAATGTAATGCATCAGATTCTAATTATAAAATAATTATTTTAATAACATAATATTAACGAGTAACAACTGTTATGGTTATTTTTCTTTAGTATCACCTACGTCGTTCCTTATAACAGAAAGATGCCAAGCAGTTCCTAGAAAATCCAGCCGTCAAGGTTTATGCCGTGGATATGCAGAAAGTGTTTTTACTGCCAAGAATGCCCAAAATAAAAGATCAAGACTTATTGTTTTTACTGAGACTTTTGCTTCATTAATGAAAAATTATGCCAAACATTTTGCCATATTGTGGCACGAGGCGATTGTTGGAAGAAGAGGTGAAGATGTAGCCAGTGTCTTTGTTAGGTTTTTAGATTTGTGTAGAGATGCTACAGATATAATCTTATGGGCAGACAATTGTACAGCACAAAATAAGAATTAGTATTTGTTTTACATGCTTTTGTTATATATTAATAACGAATGTTGTTCATTACACTCTGTAACAATAAAATACTTATTGAAGGGATATACATACAATTCGGCTGATGGTTTGCATGGGAAAATAGAACATTCGACAAAAAAAATTTAGACAATTGAAGATATGGATGATTTTGTACAAGTCGTAGAAAAGTCCTCTAAACGTTTAGTGCCAAAACAAAAGACTTTTTCAGATTTTTTTAATGTTCAAAATATTTTTGTCCAGCGATACTATATTAATAAAGGAAATTGTCGAAATATCCTTTATGAAAGGAGAAAACAACTTCTTTTATAAAACAGACTTTCGCTGTCCTGACTGGAAGAAAAAAAATTAAGGAATTTGGCTTTATATGTGAAACCCTCGCGCAAAAGATTTTGGGAAGATATTTCTTCAACAGAAGCGGAAGATTTATTTTTCCCGTTTTATTTCAAACTTTGTGATATTTTACTAAAGAATAAAATACTATCTGATATATTATTATATGCATGAGCATCAGAATGTGCCATTATTTTAGAATTTTCTATTTAAATATTTAGGGTTTTATTTTTACGTTTCTTTAATATGTTCCTACATTTTATTTTACTTCTAATAAGACGCAAAAGTTAGAATTTTTGTTTTTTTTTAAATGTATTTTTCAAACGTGTTTTTGTTGGCATATTTTCTATTTAAATTTTTGTTTATTATGCATTTTCCAAATATGTTTTTATTTTGTTAGAATTTTTTTTTTAATTTTTATTTTAAGGGTTTTACTTTTATGTTCCTTTAATCTTTCCTACATTTTATATTACTTAATAAAAACCTTTTATCTTACCTTTAATTTTATTTATAATCCCAGAAGTGCGATATAAATGTATAAAATATACACTGTTTTGACACATTTTACGAATTTTCTACGCATGTTAAACCATGGCAAAATGATGTACAAGCCAACACATTATTTTGCCATTTTTTTAAAATTAGGTATTTAAAAATAATTACCAAGGCAAAAGAATGTAAGCGACATAACTGCATTAAATTGATATTTATAGAGCTTCATTTTAGTATAGTCTAAAAGGTATGGTAAAAAAACATAGGTTCGCAAATTTTTATAAAGATACGTCAACTAATAACCGCAGGGCACAAAAAGGTTAGGTGGAAAATAAGGAAAACCTTAATTTCTCAAAACTTGTTTTTTGCGAGAACATTCTTTTGCCTTGGCACGGCAGACTTGGATGGCAACACTTTTTGCGTTTTGGGCCATTATGTTGGTGGAACCCAAACCTTTTACCTTAATTCCAAATTTTGTAGCGATATCAATATGTAGCAAATACTTACTATTCTTTGTCCGTTCCGAGCTTTATGGCAATATCCTGATACTCTTGTCTCGATCTGGCGATCAATTCGGGACATCCAAGGGTATTCAGTTGACTAGCGGCCACTCTGGATGCCAAAGTTTCACCGGGGAATGTCACCACTGGCGTTCCCGTCCATAACACGTCCATACTATATCCAAAAGAAGAAACAATTAAAATCTAATGCTGTTTGGTAAAACTATTTAGTTATTTTAAGAAATGTTGGTCAAATTTAATACTGATAGTAGGAATGTCATATAATCCGTAATTAATTGCATTGATTCATGTTGCTTTAGAAATCATTAATTAAAGGTCAAAATCCATTGGAATTGCTAGATTTTATTGGAAAAATACAGTTTTACAAAAACAGACAAAATGTCAAAAGTCAAATAACTTTTTCCGGAACTTACTGAAAAACAAAACAATAATCAACTCTTTGACGATAAGTTTAGCAGTTAATAGATGTGTAATTTTGACAATATACAATTAAAATGGCAAATATTAAAACGTCTTCGCATTGTCTTATTTTGAAAACTAATAGAGAATAGACTTAATTTTTTCACCTACACAATTCAAAGCAGTTTTCCAAACAAAAATTCGTACCTTGTGGTGTGTCCGTTGCACAAAGGCGTATCAAGGCACACGTCGGCCAATTGTCCTCGTCTAACGTGTTCCTCTTTGGCGGCCACGTTGCTGAATAGAATTTTACCGGGCGGTAGGCCCAACTGTTGCGCCGTGTTTAACAAGTTCGGTTCGCCTACGGCCGGGAACCGCAACAGCCAAAGAACAGAATTTGGCACCGCTTTAAGAATGTTCACCTGAAAAAAATAAAAAATTTGTATTTGGGAAACATTATTGTATTTTCATTTTTGATTGAACAGTAAACAGATTTCTGTAATATTGAAAAAGTGGAAAATCAGACCAATCGCATGGACGTCAATATAGTTCTTTTTAATTTTTAATTAAATTATTTAGGTTGTACTTAATCCTAGATTAATGTAATTCGTGTGAATCGTATAGAACTATTTTATTAAGTTTAGGCTTAAACTCTATCTAAGTAACGTTTAAAATGGTAAATAGCATAGGATTATTTCGAAACATCTATTTTTTAAGGGCTTTTAGTCGGTTAAAAAGAACGAATGGGGCCAATATTAAATAACATCGTTGTTGGTAAAACCACATCAAATTTTATCAGATATATATATATTTTACAACTTGATCTTTATACTAGATAAAGTTATCTAAAAAAATGTGGAGGCAGTCGGTTTGGTCTCCACCTGAAAATGTCTAATTTGATAACTATAATAGTTAGAGGAAAATTATTTAATCATTTTTAATAGGTACATAAGACTAACTCTCACGAACATTTGATTTCACTACTCTATTTATATTCTAAAGAAAGTTATTCGAAAAAATGTTGAGACCCCCTGTGTGGTTTACACCTGACTTTAGGCATATTTTAAATATGTATACTTTGGTATTGTTGTTTGATTCACACTTTGTTGTTTGTTTCACACTTTTCGCATATTGTTTATTTCACACTTTTTTCACAGGAACTTGGACAGGCATCAGGAATTTTTTATTTTACTACTCCATCTTTATTCTGGAAAAAGTTATCTCGAAATATGTGGTCCACTCAGTTTAGTCTCAACTTGACGTTAGCCACATTCAAACGTGTTCAATTTGGTAACTATAATACTTACACGAAAGTTGTTTATATTTTTTTATAGCTACTTAAACTAAATATCAGGAAGTTGTATGTCACTACTCTCTCTCTATCCTTAAAAAAATTAACTGGAAAAATGTGGAGCCACTTGGTTTGGTTTCTATTTGGCTTTAACGAAATTTGAAATATTAATAATTCAAATTTCAATATGAACAGAATCCTTCCGAAAAACAAGTTTAAACAACAGAAATTGAACTCTATGTTTACCCAATTGACAGATATATTTATCTTTCAAAAGTTTCAAAGTTTACGATTTTTTGAAGTTGAGTAATAAACAATGACCAGCTTCAACATTATTTTCTACTTTTAAAGAATTTGAAGCCCAGCTATTTAGATGCAGAAACAATTTTTACCCATTTGCAAGATCTTCAAGTTAAAACTTTTAGAATGGGTTTTGGGACAAACTGTTTCAGTAAATGCACATTTTGTAGCGGAAAAAGTTGTTATTGCTGACAATTATTCAAAAATGGTAGCGCTATATAAATCATAAATGTGTCGCCCCGAGTGTATCGAATCTCTTGAAATATCCGAGATTGACAACAGCAAAGAAGAGAAATTCATTAAAATTAACAATATATATTTAATCGTTAAAGTTTTTTTAGAGTTAGGCCAACAAAGTAAAAGAAAAATGCAAAGATGCTGCAAAACAAGAGACGATTACAATAAATAATAAATAAAATAATTTTTCCGTGATAACTTGATTAAAAATTAAAACTTTCCACGCATTCATGGCACCCTATTTTAAAATATAAAAAAAATATATTTTTTCTATGAGTATAAAACAAAAAGTAGAAAATACATAGTAGAATATACCATTAATTGTATCTACTTAATATTGTGAAATGCAGGTAAATATTAAGTTTCTAATCCGACTCTGACCACAGATATGATAATATTGGGTTTTTTTTATGACCCAACAAATAATTAGGGTTTTATTGCGGTCAAAAGATCAACGGTATATCTTTGAGTAAACTGGTGTTTGAAACATTTATGTATTTATTTTGTGAAACATATATGTATTGTAACTAATTTTTAACTAAGGTTTTCAGCAACTCTGGTCCACTTGATAATATATAATGATCGTATTCATTTGCAAGTTAGATAGGATTTCCGTTTTGAAAACTCACAATTTTTAGGCATTTTCCGGAAATTTTATTCCAGATTGTCCACATTGTTTTAATTTTATTATCGGCCACTTCTATACTTATTAATACAAAAAAAGATCGATTTTGTGAATATTCTAGAGTGCTAATATCGTTTTAATCAAAATACCACTCGAACGAAACACATAACGAATTGAACTTACCCACATATGCAGGGTCAAAGGATCGATCTTGTACAACTGATTAAAATTGCAATAAACCACCGCATCGTCAGGAAGTCCGTATTGTTGTCTGGTGGTGATCACGATATTCTGAGGCACCTCTTCGCCGGTGGCCGCCTTATTGTTCGTCTGCGTGGTAGCCAGTCCGTTCTGGACCATAACTCCATTCAATGAAGTTTGCACCTGTCCCGAAGCGATCATCGTTTCTATCGGAGTCGTCGTGGGCAATTCGGCCACTTTAAGACTGATCTCGACCGGTTTGGCCGCCTTGATGATCTCCTTCACCTCTTTGACTTCGGTGTTTTCGACCAGGGGCGATAAATCGGCCGCGTTAATTATCGCCACGTTATCGGCGAGACCGTTGCCGAGTCCACTTTTATCGGAAACGATCAAACGTTCTTTTAAATGGGGGAACATTTGTTTGTGATCGCCGACGAAGTAGGTGTACGGCATGTAAGCTAACTTTTCACTGTATTGACTCGCGAGTTCCAAGGGGGAGGTCACCACGTCGGTGATTAGGTAGTCCATGAAACTGGCACCGCTCGTGCCCGGATATCCGAGCCACATAACCTGCGAATTATGTTAATTTATTAATATACCAGCGCCAATGAAAAATAATAATAAATATTTTTTATTTGCATAGAAAGAAAAAAAATAAATACAAGTTTACAAAATCTAGTAATAAATTTACGCAAATAAAAGGCCTACAAATTCAGAATTCTGCCATGGCAGATTCTGGTCTTTAAAAATTGTAATAAATTACTCAAGAAAACAACCATTCAAAAAGTTAAAAAAGAAGAACCTAAATTATATACCCTGCTGATTCATTAGATGTACAATAGGCTTGAGCTAAGTCGTGAATTTGAATTCACAGGTATAACTGTTAACGCGATTTTCTATTCACTGTGAATATAACCTGTGAACGTGAATTCACGATTGAGCGCCGTTGCGGTTGCGAGCGGTTGGCGAGTTTGCTTATCGTGCAGTTTAATATCATGGCAGTGAATTCGCGTAATAATAAGAAAAGTATTACTATTCTGTGTTTATTGTGTTAAGGATAGTTCATACCCAGATACAAATATTAAGGGGGCCTAAAGTAAATAAAAATTGGAGACAATATCATTGACAATGAATTCATTGTTGTCACATTTGAAAAGATATATATTTTCATAGACATTTTTAAAGCTAATATCAGGATGTCTTAATAAGAAATAATTGTCTTTAAAACTTTAAAATAATGATAAAAACAAACATATTTTAATATTCGACCTTCCGCAGAAATAGATAAATTAAAATATTCTATCATAATAAAAATCCAGTAAAAAAAAACTAAATAAGCATGACAATATAAAATATAATATATGTGCAATAAAAATAATTTATAAAAAATAATTGTTCTCTCGTTTTTCCCCACAAACGAGAGAGACGGATAGACGATGGGAGTCAGATAGTCTGTTTAACGATGGCTAATCGCTGATGAATAAATTACTTCTTTCGGTTTTTCAAATTTCAACGCGCATTCGTTTGTCTGAATGTGAACGCGCCTTTCTCATTCACATTTTGACATTTCACAGTTTATTTTTAAGTTGTCATCAAGTCGTGAATGTGATTTTTTATTCACAGTGAATGATTCACAGGTAGTGAAATTTTGCTCAACCCTAATGTACAATCATCCTATTACGAAAGGTATTACAAGAAATTAATAATCGGTGCGGATCCAAATTTAAAGAATTTATTTGATAAGCAAAATTGTAAGAAAATGATCATTTAAATAACTGTCTTTTATGTCTCGGAATGAGAATAGTCTTTCTTCTTAAATTTAAATGGTGTACATCATTTCTAAAAGTTATTTTTTGATAGAGATAGGGCGGACTACGATATATTAAAATTTTATAAAAGATGTTAAAGAATGAGCAATTCTTCGGTTATGCATATTAAGCCATACAAATTCGTGAAGTTTATGGGAAATGCGGTTTCTCCTGCGAATGCCAAACATTAGTCGAATGCAAGAATTTTGGAGCTTTTGCAGTCTACCCCTATCCTCATAATCAAGACACTAGCCATACACTACATCACAGTAATTACATTGTGAAAGGACCAATGAATCACATAAAAGCTTCTTAATATCGTTACTTAAATAGTGTCTATGCAAATAAATTAATTTTAAAGCAAGATATGCCTTTTTAAGAATATTAGACACGTGATGTTTAAAACGAATATTATTATCTACTATAAGGCCCAAACTTTTACATTTGTCAACAACTGGAATTCTTTCGTCCCCCAATTTAATGTTTACACCATTTAAAATATTATTTACATTAATTAGTTCGATTACCTATGAATATTATAGATGACTTCGAAGGATTTAATTTTAATAAATACTTTGAAGGAACATCACAAATAGCTTGTAAATCCTGATTCATTTTAAACTCAGCCATTTGAAAGTCTTCTGGTAAAAATGAATAATATAACTGCGTGTCATCTGCGTAAAAATGATGGGCACAATGCTTTAATTGAAGATAAAATCTAGACGTGTAAATAATAAAGAACAAGGGTCCTAAAATACTACCCTGAGGCACACCACTTTTAACTTCCAAAGGATCAGATATTTCGTTATCTATTTTAACACGTTGAATACGATTATTTAAATAAGAGGCATTTAAATTAATAGCAGCATCAGAAAAACCAATATAAAGAAACAAAGACTTTAAAATTGAATGGATATTAAAAATTTTCTAACGAAATCAAAAAAACACCAGAGCAGAAATCTTACCATCATCCCTATCCCGAATTAAGTCATCAATAACGTCCGCCATAGCCAAAGTACAACTATAATTTGTTCTAAATCCAGATTGCTTAGGTGGTAAAATATCATTATTATTAAGAAAACTACGAATTTGAGAGTCTAGAATGCGTTCGGGACTGACTAAAATCTAAAAATTGACTAAAATCTGTCGGATTATGCACTTTCGGCAATGGCACGAGAAAGGCTTCTTTCCGGCATTTGGGAAAGTATTAAAAAAGTGGGCGTGTTTTATTTTATTGTAAAAGGTTCGAATCCAAATTTGTCAAGAAAGCCAGAATAAACGTTTATGTGCCAAAAAAAAGTTACAGATTACAATATTCGACATAAATTAATGAACGAGGCAAATAGGAGCGCATCTGGATTAAAAGAAAACAGTTCCACAAAAACACCTTAGCAAAAAGCTATGTGTGATGCATCCTTGAAATAACTGCATAGGAAATGTACACGGTAGCAATTTAAAAAGTTGGTCTTAAAAATGGTCATATATTAGTTACGAAAAACTGAATTAAATACCGCTGAAAACAGTTTCTATAAAACGAAGGGAGAACAAAAACAAGCATATTATCTCACTTTTATCTGCAACCCCTTGGACAGGATGAGGTACACCCCTAAAATCTTAAATAAAAAGGGATTGAGTGATACATCATCTTGAACCTATTAAAAAATGTTTTCAAATGATACCATAGAAAGCCACATTTCAGGCAGACAATTCTTCTGTTTATCAAGGAAAACAATAAATGAAATTGCATTTTTGAAATTTATTATTATTATTTAATTAAATGTTCAAAATGATAGATATTTTTTTTGGTTCATTTGCTATGGTTTTATTAAAAAAAACCATAATTTGTACTAGTAATATTATTTTAAGAACAGTTGACGTTCGCTTCAGTTTAAACGAAAAGCAGCACTTCTTATCTCTAACACGGATGTACTATATAGCTGAACATGTAGGCATTATTTTGTTTTATGGTTCCAAGAATAAATGTTTCTTAAAGACAGCTTAGAGTTTTAACTAAAGGCATCCATGTCGAAATGTAAGCCCAACTAGTAGAACAAGTTTAAAGAAACTGAATCTGTGACGAATAAAAAGAGAAATTAACCGAAATTAGTCGAGGAAACAGCGCAAATTGAAATTCTGGGTCAGTTTGCAATGAATTCAACTTTATCAACTCGTCAAGCAGCTGTAGCAACTGGATTATCTCATGAATCAATAAGAAAGGTTACACTTTTCTATAAACTGCAAAAACTTGATAATTACGACCCGGATACAAGAGTCCAGTATTGTGATATAATGGCAGAACCTCGACTAGTCAAAAATATTTGCTTCAGTGATGAGTGTACGTTTATGGAACCACTAATAATGCGGGAATTAGAAAATCATAGAGACATACATGGAAATTTTTCTTTACAAGAACGCTTACTACTGGTTGAAGCACCTCCTCATTATGTAGTTCCCTTTAGGCAATGGTTGGATGATCATTATCCTAACCAGTAGATAGGAAGAAGAAGAAGTCCTACTGAATGGCCACCTAGATCCCCGGACCTGACACCTCTTGACTTCTTTTTGTGAGGTCATCTAAAATATGTGGTTTTTAAAACGCAACCTGAATGACTGCAGCATAGAATAGTTCGTTAATGCCTAACTACTATATACAGAGAAACATTTGTAAATATACGAGAAGAATTCAAAAGTAGGCTTTATTATTGTCTTCAAAATAACAGAAATCATTTTTAGCATTTAATTAAATAATAATACAAATTTCAAAATAGTGCTTTTATTTATTGTTTAACACTAACGAATCGCATAAGTAAAATTTTGTGTTTTTTTCTGAAAGATGGATCTTAAGTTTGCATAATTGCTTTAGTCCTGCAAATAGGCAATACTATTTTTTTTATTGATCTGAGAAACAAAGCAAATTTCATTTTATGGGACTGAATCAATAATACAAAGCGTTGAGGCCTTTAACTAAAGATTATGGTTTTCAGCAAATTTGTAAATATTATCCTGATGAATTGAGTACTACTACAAGGTATAAATTTAAAGAATGTTGAATTTTCTTTGGATAAAATAATTCTAGAATTAGATTCGATATTCCATTAACAAGATTAGCAAAAAAATGATGGAAATCGAGACAGTGCAACTAGAAGATATTTTAGAAGCGATTTTTTAGTCAAGGTAAAAAACTTTGACGAAAATAATGATATTCGAAGAGAGTTTGTGTTAGCATTTAAGAAATGTATACAATTTCCGAGACTCAGCTTTAAAAATGGTAAAAAGAAAAATATAAAACAAAAGGAAATTGTAATTTTTTTGCCAAAGTAATAAAAACAATTTGCTAAATGAATGTTTCGGCTTTTATTACTTAAAAAGTTTCTTTTTTGTATTCAGAAAAAGCAGTCTTGAAAATATTTAGTTAAATGTATCTCTTCCTAATGGATCCAAATAGAAAGGAATTAAACTGCCGTCATTCCTCAACCAATATTCTGGTAAATTGTCCAGAACTTCTTCGCCATATCGAATTTACAGACAGTGTCTTCCCTTTCAATTTCTTTCCACATCATCCAAAGTGGCAAAATCTAATTCGTCCGAACTAGAGCTGATCTGATCTTCGTCCATATGTTAGGGCTCAAACATTTTTTATTTGGTATATTTACAATCAAGATGCTTCAAGTGATTGTTACGCTAAACTGGGTTAAGATTTGACTACATTATCAGCAGAGTCTGGTCCAGGACAGTACTTTCAAGAAATACATTGTATTCAGTACAATGTATGACCCAAAATATCAAATAACCACCGTGAACCTTGGCGGCTCAAATTATAACGGTATGGGGATATTTTTCTTACTGTGGCATCGGATTTTGGTTAACATTGTCACTATTATGAATCGATTTGTTTATAAAAACCTTTTCAGCTGTCATACATTAAAGAAGACATACCTTTTCGATGCATATTTTAACAAGATATGGCCACAAACCACAAATCTCCTGGAAGAAAATAAAAAAATTCTGCTCCTTGAATGGGTGGCCTCCTTAGCCACCGGATCTAAATCCAATCGAGGTATAGAAGTAAGTTTAATGAAACACGCTGTATATAAAACCACCAAGTTAATTAAACAAGGAACCATAAAAACAATAAAGGCAAAACAGAGAATTCAATTAACACCTAAACTCAATTCTTTAGAGAACACATGACCCTCGATACCCGCGAAAGGAAAACATTAGAAGAAATGTCACGTTCCGCATTTATATATTATGAATAATAATAATAATGCTCGCCCCGCAAAGCCCTTAATAATAAAGGGCCATCAACTAAGTTTAGATTCTAATACCAACGGACGCGTTATTTATATATTTATTGTGAGGCTTACCTGGATGGGAGCCGGCCTGAGGGCGAATATTTCGTTTCTTGCTCCTTTTGTGTATCCGTTCATGTTCACCAGGATGTGAATGTTATCCGAGTAAATGCGATCGGCCGCTTTACCGTTACACGGCTCACCCGACAAGTCTATGAAATGTTCGCATTCTCGGGAGATTTTACTACGGAAGGTGGTGCCGTCGTCTTGACTGAGGGCGTAACAGAACACCTCAACCTACAAACACCAAAAAAAAAAATAAATAAAAAGTCTATATTTAGAGTCGTTAAAGTGACCCAATAGCAATTTTTTTAGAAATTTCTAGTTTTTTTTCCTTAATTTTAAACATAATATAACATACTAGTATTTTTTTAGGAACCGCTAGTTTCTACCTTCATTACACTTTAAATTATCTTCTATGTATGATGGTAACTTTCACAAACCCCTAGTTTGTTTATTTTTACACATTCACATTTAAAGTACGAAATTCCTCTAGTTATATCTCCAGAAACAGCCAGTTCGTTTCTCGATAAATGTTTTATTTAAAGTGTGATGAGTCACCGGTAACTTTCACAAACCCTTAGTTTGGTTATTTATACACTTTCATATTTAAAGTACGAAATTCTCCTATTTATATCTGAAGAAACGACTACTTACTTTAGAAGTACGCTAATAATCTATTACTAATTTTTCTACAAACCCCTAGTTTGCATTTGTGCCTTTATAGGTTCAAGTACGATATTCAAGACTTATGAACCCTTATATGTTATACTACACACTCCTACTTTTTCTTCCGGAGCATTTTATTTTTAAAGATACAGTTGAAGCAAGAATGTGTTTATAACTTGTTTTTTTATAAAAGAATAAAAATTTACGATTTTTTTCAACCTTAACTTGAAAATTCTTAATTATTTAAAAGCAAAATATTATATTATTTAACAAATAAATAAATAATAACAAGTTGTATAATAAAAGACTAAACAAAAAGAGAAAACTAAGCAAGACGAGGTGAGATGGTAGAAGATGCAATGAAAAGAGACGAGATGAGATCTGGGAAATCCCCACTATCTACACTTTTTATTTCACCATTGTTCCTAGCAGTGTTTGTGTAAGTGTCTTATTAGACATACATTAAACAGATATAAGGCAATATTCAAAGTTAGGTTGCAAATACAAGGTTAAGGTTAATATGAAATGGAGTTGAATGAAAGCAATCCAGAGGATAAAATAAAATCAAAACAAATTAGTTAAAGTAGCATGGATCCTTATGGAAATCTTAGGGAGTAATTAAGAGTAAACTATTATTAATATATTATTGTAGTTATATTACTCTAAATGTTATTGTATTTAAGGGTTTTTAGAAATTTATGTATTTACTATTAAACAAAGAAAATTGAATCAGCTATAGCATATTTCAGTATGTCAACTGTAGAGTTATTTAAAATATAGCACCACATTATCAGAAAATACATTTACTTATGGTTTTAATTTCGATCTTTTGTAAATATCTTCACTAGAGCTAATAAGTTTGCTTTCATTGTAAGACATTCCACCATTGAATTCAGCACCCAGATAATGGTGGCAAATGATATTTCAATCAAAATCAGGATTGTAGGATACATATTCTTGTACCAGCTAATTGTTCAGAGTCATTCAGATCAGATTTGAAACTGATTTTCTACGTCCCAGCACAGTATAAAGAACAAGACAGTAGGTTCACTCTCTTGCGGCCGTTTGAAGTAGGGACTTCTAAACAGTGCCGACTTTTTTTACGCGGTCGTAAATCATTATTTAGTTTCGACGGCAATCCTTTACGATACGGGGGGTGTTTGAAACATTTTTAATAAGGAATATTTTCGTACATCGCGGCGGGCAGCGTGTAATATATGGAATTTTTTGAAATTAAAGGCACTTTGTTTTATTGTTAAAATGAAATTGAAAGAATATTATTAATTATCTCTTTTGAACAAATAACTGTAAGAAAAACACTTGGTAGATAGCTTTAAAATTAAGTTTATTAGAATGTACACAATTAAATCTTAGCTTTACGTTCCTTTCATGCTCTTTTCTTAACTGACCAAGAAACTACCTACCTAATATTACATACACTTAATTAATAATAACTTTGTTAATATGCCCATTTTTTAAATATTTAATAAAATTTACATAATAATGTGATAACAACACTCAGCATATGGAACTCGGTAAGAGTGAAATATAAAAAGGCAGTTAAATAAAAAAAACTTATTAAATGCCTAATTATTTGCTTTTTAAATAGGGGATGAAAGACAAACCACTAAAATTCAAATAAAACGAAAATAGGTGTTTTACAACCTAGAATTCATATAAATATTCAAAATAAATATAGTTTTACATTGGGGATTATAGTACACATCAATATTTTGAAACTTAAACCCTTAAAAACCACCCTTAATGACGAAAAAAATGCAGTTTTAAGTATGGTTAGACGGTATAAGTGGCTAAAATTTATATCATTCAAATGATTGCAATGCAACTAATAATAAATCGGATAGCTTTCACTATTAAAAACCACCACTAATAACAGAATATTACCAAAAATTTTTTAGATTAAAATCACGATTTAAAAAAAATATGTACTCTAAATCGCTGACACTTTTTGAATTTTTTTGTAGGATCTCAATTTTCCGAGATATTTAAGAAATACTGAAGAAAAGCGTGTATTTTTTTCTGTAAACTAATCCATTTTTATTTAAAAAAAAAAGTATATCCCCTTTTACTCCTGCAGCCATCTACGCAACATATCGCCGGCATTTTTAAAGTACAAAATTTCCGCACAACGCTATTATAGTTCTAATATTGAAGACGCCCCTGTATAACGCAGTCGCCACCGGGCAGCAAAAAAGAGTAGCATCAGAAAGCGAGTGAGAAAGGCAACATTTTGGGCGGCGCTTAGAGTGATCCTTCTATTCTAGTTTATGTTCGGTGGTCCCAGTCATATTTAATTGTGGATCTAATATTAGGGAGTTAGCTTTTTAAGGCAGGATAGTCTACATAAGGAATTCAAGGTACAGTCTACGAGAATTATTTCCAATTTTAATAGTCTTTTTCAACGTATTGTTGACTTCCTTGATTTTATGATTTATTGCTTTGTTTGTCCTCCTTTTTTGCTTTAACTATATACTTCATGTTAGTAGACCCTTGAAACATCAAACTAGCTAGATTGAGAATGATTCAGTCTATAATGTTAGTAATATCTATTAAAATTTTAAGTCCAATACTTTAATTCTTTAAAGCAGTTACGAGGCAAAAATTACGTTTACCTTCTTTGGAAGTTAATGTACAGTAATCATAAAGAAAGTTGAAGAATGGCTACTCATCTACAAGAACCTTTTCAAATTTCTCCAATAGGATTAACAGTTTAGGAAGTTATGACTAGAAGTATACAAATTCTAGAAAAATTAAATGGCAAGGATTTACAACAATATAATCGCGATAAGCTCTATTGGGGACCAATAAAAACGTATAAACTAAACGTAAGTAGAACCCTAAATAAATCAACTTAAACTACAAAATACAGCAAAACAGTACAGAAACTATAAGAATATTTATTTCTTTTGCATTTACTGATAGGCATTCCGCCATTGAATTGAGCATGGTGTCTTTGGCATATTTTCATGTCAAATTAAAAATAATGGAACCTACATTAACTTAACCTAAGGCATACCTTAACTCTGTCGTGTAAACCAGGCACCGACTGCATCAAATGGGATGTGGGATGATTTCCGAAATCGCTGCTTACATAACCGATCCTAAGTCTCCCTTTAAGTTCTGGAACGAATCTGTATGGCTGTTTGTGCAGCACGTTTATCTTTTCTAAGCATAAATTGGCGTGTCTTGCCGCAATAGCCTAAAACAATTAATTAAATGGTAAGAGGACAGATTTATCGGGATACTATGTAAGACTGAAAGCAGAAGAATTAAACTTCTTCTTCTCTTTTCAGCTTACGGAAGTGAGTATCCCGATAAACCTAATCCTTTTACTATTATAGAACTTTTCGTGCATACTATCTTTCTTTAAAATTAATTAAATATTTTTTAAATACGGGCATCTGCCCGTCATACCAATACTCAACCGCTCTCACCTTTCTAAACTCGTGTGTCAACGGGTACAACATGGAGTGATGCGGATGCACCGAAGGCAGCCGATTCTTGTCCAACTGATCGGCAACGATGCTGACCAACTTCTTCATCCTAGAATCGTAATCGGACCAATCGCATACGATCTGCAAACAGTGGGCCAAATTGCAATAAGCGTCGGGAAAGTCCGGTTTTAATTTTAGTGCCGTTCGGTAGGACTGGATGGCTTCCGGTATGTTACCGGAATCTTTATGGATACTCGCCAGGTTGCTGTGAGCGTCTGCGAATGCCGGGTTAATTTGAATCGCTCGCGTGTAGCATTGGAGAGCTCCAGCGACGTCTTGCATTTCTTTTAGTGTGTTACCTGTGAGATATAAGTGAGTTTGTAAGATTTGTTGGTAAAAAGTCACTATCTTAAGGTATGTATATAAGATAAATATGTAAATGTAAGGTGTAATACAAGGACAGGCCTACGAAACAAACAGTAACTCTTGCTATTTTAATATTTAAATAACTATACGCAACAGGTGCACAAAAATATAAAGTGAGATGAGCTTAACATTAAGGCAAAGCAATCATATCCTTGTATTCATTCGGAAAGCGTATACATATAAGTCAGGAGAATTACAATTGAAAATAAATCATTTCCAGTCGACCAGATAACTTATTTTCGTAAAATAAGGCTCGTACTATCGGAGCTCTTATGTTGGGCCCAATTCATTAAAATAATTTATGTAGTGGTGCAGCCAAATATAAGCTACTTTATTTGGTGTGATTCTCAGATAGGCTTAATCGATTACAAGTATCTGTATTGAGTATGCGAAATAAGAAATTAAATCAAGTTAGACGCTTGGACGTATGTAAATATTTTTAGAGTCTATTTTTGGGCTCCAAAACGAGGTACAAAAATTAAATTTTCCGAATTTTCAAAGTGCTCTCGTTGGCTTAGTTCTGCTCGAATCCGTTAATCGTTAATCTCAATTTTTAGAATTCCATAAATTTGGGTTATGCCTATATAACTCAATTAAGGCAAGTTACTTCACTTCAGTCCATATGCCAAGAAAATACTAAAAATAGTTTATTGATATCGTTCTGAATCCTTCTTCCTCGAACTTGCTACAAGCCGTACTAATTGAAAACGGCGAGGATTCCCGGACACAATTAACAAATAAATTAAACATCAGCACTATTTTCCTCATTGGGCAAACCATTCCAGGATATTAATATATTGATCTCCTTCTTAAAATTTTGAATATATTTATACTGCATGTTTTAATTACTAAAGACTTTAGAGGTAAAGTATCGCATGGCATTTAATGGTCAGCTAAGTTATTTCCTGTAGTCAAAGCCTTTATTCAAATAATGTAAAAATATTTTCGCTAATTGTGGATGATCCATTTTGAATCATTGAGCATTATTGGTAAACGAGGTCATCGTTATTATTCCCTTGCAATATTGCAGCAAAATGTTTAATTAATTAATTCCGATAAAGGTCTGTTTACAAGAGAGTCTGTTGTCTAGTAGAAAGATATAAATAGAACTATATTGAACCCTGTATATTGTAAAAAAGAAAAGTTGGGAAAGAATTATTAAATATTAGACAAACATGCAAAGTTTAAGAACGTTGTCTATATTGTTGGAAGTCGTAACATTCTAGGAAGCAAAATAAAAAGGCCCGGAATTAGAAGATTTATAGCCAAAGAAAGTATGTTATCATGTGGCGGGACACCACTTAGCTAATAACCCATAAAATTTGGAAGCAAATGGTCTTTAATATTATCAGATCTGCTACAGAGTATGTCAATAGATTTAAAAATAAAAAAAAATACCCTGGTTTCATTTTATGCACCGTCGCCGCATGTCAAAAATCGCAAATAATAATTCGCTTATCAGAAAATTGCCATTTTCGCGCTCGCCTCTCGATTTCTATTTTACGCACAGTTGAATCCAAATAGCGGTGAATTTAAGTTCAAATATTGTATTTTATTTTTATTTCATACATTATACATAAATGTATGCACACGCTAGATAAATAATAATATCGATCAGGCTCGTTTTAATCCTAATACACTTTGACCACAGAAACAGTTTTTATTAAAATTAAATGTAATTTCATCGTGGTCTTATAATCGTCGAAACAGATTCGTTCGCTGTGATGTGGTATTCGAATTAAACAACCTCCTATATTAGTGACACAAAGCAACCACTAATAGAAAATGATATATTAAAATTGATATTAAACAGAATTTTGGATTTTTCATACTTCGTTCTATCAGGAAGTAATTATTTATTCATTTCAATCTTTGGGGTACGAACAAACCATGTCCAAGATGATGATATCACAATTTATATTGGATTAGGATAATTACTTAAAATCTTGCATTTTTATTTTCCAGATGATTAAATAACATATTTCTGTTTACATTAAATCCTACAGATTAAAAATTGGGATTTAAGCTTGCGAATTATATCCCTGGAATCCGGATTCGACGTGCATCAAATCTTCTGAAAACTTGCAAATGCCCGTTTTTTTGGGTGGTCTTTTCTTTTTTTGCCCCAAAAATAGTGTGAGTCCAATTTTAAGGGAGGATTAGGAGGACTTGCCTTTCTGATTTAGTCTGTCTTACGTTTCTGATAAGAAATTTAAAAATCTAGTGACACCATCTAGTTATCCACGAAAAAATTTTTGTCTTTAGCATTTTTTCGATACAATTAACCGTTTTCGAGAATATCTGATAAACGAAAAGGAAACACTATTAAACCCAATTAGCCTATCAAATTGGAAAAAACCAAGTGGGCCACGATTGCTTTAATTTTTTTTTAAATCAAATTAATTGTATCAAAAAAAATTGTAAAAAATGCAATAAACGAAAAATTTTGATTTTTTCATAGCTAACTAGATGGTGTTCAAGATTTTCAAATTTCTTGTCGGAAACCTAAGATATGGGCCATCATAAGGGTAAATCCCCCTGAATCGTTCCCTAAAATTTGATTTACGCCATTTTTGGAAGAGAAAATTTTAAGATCACCCAAAGAAACGGGAACTTGCAAATTTCTAAAAGATTTGACGCATATCTGCAGTCTGTGGTCCAAATAATCGACTTTCTTTAAATAATTTGCGCAGGCTGTAGCTCTAAGGGGTGCATTTTAGAACACACGTATATAGGAACAAAAAGTCTTTATTTGACTCAAATAGTATGCTCTTAAAATATTTGCACCGAATCTTGTAACACCCTGTTTACTACCAAATGTATGTATGCATTCAAATTAAGATTCCAACACGAAGCACAAAAGAGCAAGGTTATTTCTATGAAAAATAATTAATTAAAAAAAAAAAGGATTATATCAAATGTTTAGGTAAGTACTATCAAAAAATAGCAAGTTCCAGACAGAAATGAGACTGATAATAATAAGTTCCTAACTTATCAAAAGTTGACTAAACTTCGAGTAAATTATTAAAACTCGATTATTCTGGTGGCTCATTTACTGGATGTGATGAGAACTGTGAGAATTTTTCTTATTACAAAAATTGACATTGTATTTAAAATGTTAAGAGCGAAACTAATGAAGATAACCATGTGATAGATATACAAATAGAAGATCTAAACGACAGCCTAATACATTACAAAGACGAAATGTTTGTAGACCAAATTAATATAAAAATAAACCTATTGTGTTTTGTGACGAATAATTCAATAGATCATAACATAAGTATAGAAAAAATTATCATAATAAAAAATAAAATTGCAACAAAAGCCTCTTCTGCACTTGTTGACCTCTCTAGATTACCTAAAGTACCTGATATACATTAATAAATATTTAGCATGATTTAAATTATCAAACAGAAAGATTAGACAATTTATGATCAAGTTGTCAGCAATTCAAACAGTCAATAGTATATTAGCCAGAGAGATTCTATTTTTTTATTTATCCAAAAACTCCTAAACGAAGAAACTAAAGATAAACTGAGAGAACGTCATTTATGCTTACATCAACTAATTATAAAATGTAAATGAAAAAAAGGAAAAAAAGAAAAGACAAAGGAAGAGAATAAACAAAAAAGATTAGAAAAGCAACAACAAAATAATAAAGAGAAGACTCAAAAGAGACGACCTATAAAAAACCTGAAAATTTATCAAAAAAACTCTAAAATATGACAGTCTTTCTAACAAATTAGACACATCTAATGATATTATGCCAAATCTGGGTCCACTCCTTGTAAAAACTTTGGTACCCTAATTGATAATAATGGCTCTGATTTACCAAATTTACCAGAACAGTACCTATTTCTATAAATCTCCAGTACCAGACACTTTGAAAACCAATTCTTTTCCAGAAAATCCTGAACTTTCGTTAACGCAATTTTTACCAGAAAACAATATTGTTGTTCTAGGTAGGTATCTCGCTATTGTCCACAAAATATTTGGTGCCAATAATTAGAAATTTTTAGATATTGAACAGATTTTATTAAATTTGGCGAATAAAACATATCTAAATAACCGGTCTTAAATAATTAGGAAAAATTTAACATTATTGGCGTAGTGCTGAATTTATAATTTTAAAAATGCATTTATCAATAACATTACCTTAGAGTGCCAATCGTGGGGTAGTTTAGCCTGTCAATATTACCTGAGGACATTTTTTGAAGTAGACAAAGTGCAAAACTGGTTAATTGGTACAAAGGAGTTTTATGGTTAAATTTACAGGTTATATATTATATAAGTATGTCGTAGCCAGATTACAAAATCTGTCGTTTTATAAACGGCGGCCAGATTGTCAAATATTAATTGTCAACTCATTATTTTGCTATCTGGTTAGCTGACTACGCTGACTGCTTGGCCCGATTATTAAACGCTAAAAAGACATTTCATCGTTCGATATTATGACATTGTGACGAGTGATCCATTTTAGTCTTTTAAAAAACGGCGGCCAGTTTGGTGTGGATTTTCAGGTTGGGCTTTATTCAAGTAGCTTACCGCATGAAACAGTTAAAAGCATTTCGACAGAAGAGGATTTAGAAGATATGATAAAGGAAAATTCGGTAAACAGCTTCGAGAAAAGCGACATTATGGTAAAAAATATTCTAAAACCAGATTCAGAGATCTTTAACATTGATGACATACCAGTTGTCTTGCAGGATATTGTTGTGAGAGAAGAAGAGCCTTGTAATGGGCATCAAAGTATTTCCGAAGTGGTAGTAATAGATCAGGACAATGTCTAAGAGAATAATTATGTGGATGGTAATATTATTTTACAGACGACGCATGAAATAAATCAGGTTGAAGAATTTCCAAGTTTTTTGGGTAATGGGTTAACTTCAGGATCAACAAATTAACTGTATAACCAAAAATGAAAATGTTTTTTAATTAAAAAAAAATGGGGCAAAACGAAAACTGTGCATATCCTGTGATGAAAGCGAAGCGATATGCAATCTTTGTGAAAAAGAAGAATCAATAAAAACACAAAGAACACAATTTACAATCGGCCAAAAACGTGCAGCTGACCAAATGGCCCAAATGACAAAATAAAATTCAAGGATTTGCAAGTGGGGGAGCCTATATCTGTGGAAGTTCCAAAATTTGATAGGGGTCCCCTTGACTCAAAAGGGGTACTAGGAAATATTCTGGATATACAAAATGGGGTATACCAGATAGGTACAGAGCATGGTCGCCTTAATCGATGGTTTTCCAGAGACGAATTAAATCCAGTTGGCAATTCTAACTTTAATCCGTTTGTCACACCAGATGTTAATATCTCTCTAAGGGAAGCAGTTTCTAAGGTTTCGCAAATTGGAGGACAAGGTTTTAAGAAATGTCAGTGCAAACCTAGTAAACTGCAATGCTGCACTAAGAGATGCCTTTGTTTTAAGGCTCGCCGAAAATGTACCAGTAGGTGCCATTTTAGTGGGCCATGTTCCAATAAATGAACTTTTTTTTTCATCAACGCTTATTTTGTTTTTTTTTTAATTTAAGTATGCTTATGTATACATAATACATAATAAGAATATTAAATGTTTATTTATTTTTGTATGTTTAGTGTTTTTTATTAATAAATAATAAATTTTTATTCATACAACTGTCTTATAGCTAACAAGGACAATTTTTTATCTGCTTAGTGCTGTAAATATGTATATTGATATGAATAATTTATATTTTATTAAATACTTTTAAATAGAATTCGTATTTTACAAACCGACTGAAATACTCCACCCGCAAGAATGTTAAACGGTGAAAACATTACCGTTTGACATTCTGGCAAAGTTGTCATGGTCGTTTTATAAAACGCCTAGTCGGAATTGCCCAATTTAGGCAACTAGTTTGCATAGTTGGTCGGTGTTCTGCTTGATGGAAAACGAAATGTATTGGAAAGAACAAATTTTTTTAACACTAATCTGTTTTAATGGAGTGACTGTATGTAACATTTAGTAGTTTTCTCAAATTGAGCTTGTCTTATACTTTCCAGCGCTTAATTGCTTGGTAAAACGGGTTGCCAATAGAGTTACAACTTATAAATGTCAAAATTAGTTCCAATTGTTGCACCTCAAGTAGAGGACCAAAGAATTTCTTCCCGTTAATAATTCTCTATATTTTTGTGTTTTGTGCTCAGTAGAAGCAACTTCTTGCGAAACACTCACTCACCCATATTAGAATAAGCGTCGGCAAAGGTCGGCTGAATCCGGATGGCCTCCTTGTAATGCATGAGTGCCTCGTTTAGTTTTCCTTGCTGTTGTAAAACGGAGGCCAGGTTACTGTGTGCGGCCGCGAACTCCGGGAAAACTTCGAGGGCTTTTAAGTAGAGGCGAGTGGCCTCTTCTATGAAGCCCTGTTCCCGCTTGATGTTCGCCAAATTGTTCAGGGAATCCGCGTGGCTCGGGCATAGTCTTAGGGCCGTGTTGTAACAGTCTTCCGCTTCTGATACCTAAAGATGAACATTTCATTGTTAGGGATCATGTCAACAAGTCAAATCAGTTAGGGATATCTTAAACTACCCAGTTTTTAGCCATAATACTATAGATAATGATTTGGGCCCTAGATAACATCGGAATGCATTAAATCTGCCAAAAAAATATGGGACAAGGACCGTATGCAACTACCGCACAATATCACTGATCACACATTGCAGGAACATATTAGCAAGGTTAAAAGCATTTCTATTACCTAAAATTCCGGAAGAACAACCAGGTTTCGTCCCAGGACGCGGCAGTAGAGACCAAATATTGAGCATAAGACATATCATGGGAAAAATCCAGGGAATTTAACATCACGCCATTCTTGTGCTTTATCGGTTATAGCAAAGCCTTTAACCTGGGTAAAATGGAGGTTAAGTTGAGGGGAGTTCTATTTCAAATGGGAGTGCCATTCCATCTGATTCTACTTATTAGAAATCTGTATAAAGATGGCTGCACTCGGGTCAGAGTAAACTGGAGGGAACTAACTGGGAATTTATGTGTTACTAAGGCAATGAGGCAAAGCTTCATGCCGAGTCCAATACTATTCAATATATACGAAGAATTGGTGGAAGGAAGATTTAAATCTGAGATATGCAGATAACAACGAATATTGCCGTCGTAAGTCAGCTTGTGTAGATGGGATCTGCAATAATCAATACTGGCGAATACACTGAGAAAATTAAACGCAGAAAGTGTAAAAGTGCAAGTAGAATAATCTGTGGAAAAATTTAAAAGATCCTTAAACTGGATAAACAAACCTTGGAAAAAACTCCTTTCTAGGAAAAGGCTAAGGGTGGCTTCATTTTCTAAAAAAAGTTTTTTTTTAATTCCAAGCAGTTAAAAACGCATTTTTAAGCCTACGAACTAGGGTCAATAAAGGTCATTAGCTTCAAAGGTTCTATTGCAATCACTTAAAACCTTTAACAAAGCTTGTAGAGCAACGTTTTTTTAATAGTTGATTTCATTCATCTACGTTCATAGTAGTTCCCGAGAAATTTGAACTTCTGGGACGCCTAGGCGTTAAAATTAAATTATTCAGACTAGGGGTTAATGGAGATCAATAGTTTCGGAGGTTCTATTCCAATAACTTTAAATCCTTAAGAAAGTTTACGAAACTATGTTTTCGTAATACTCTACTGTTGATTTCATTTATCTACGTTCGGTAGTTCCTGAGAAATTTGAATTTTTGAGACGCCTAGGCTTTAAAATCAACTATTCGAATTAGGGGTCAATAAACGTCAATATCTTCAATGGTTCTACTCCAATCACTTAAAACCCTTAACAAAGTTTGTTAAGCAATGTTTTCATAATACCCCACTATTGATTTCATTCATCTACGTCTAGTAGTTCCTGAGAAAATTGAATGTTTGGGACACCTAGGCTTTAAAATCAAATTATTCGATCTAGGGGTAATGAAGGTCGATAGCTTCAGAGGTTCTATTCCAAAGTCCTTAAGAGAGTTTATAAAACAATATTATCTTAATACTTTACTGATGATTTAATTTATCTAGGACCAGTAATTTCTAAAAAAAAAATTCATTTACAAGAAACTTTGGCCTGAAAATCAAGTTATTCGAACTAGGGGTAAATAAAGGTCAAAGGCTTCCAAGGTTGTATTCCAATCACTTAAAACCCTTAACAAAGTTTGTAGAGCAACGTTTTCTTAATACCCGACTGTTTATTTCATTCATCTACACATAGTAGTCCTTGAGAAATTAAAATTTTTGGCACCCCAGGTAAGGCACTTAACTTAAAGCAGTATATGACTATAATGTGGCAAATTTTTCTTTTATTCGAACCAGTAAACGCTACAGCGATGTATGAAGAAAAACAACTCAAAGCAGCAACAATGAATACTTGCGTTGTAAGGTATTATAAGTTGCCAAACATATATGTAATATTTAATAAAAATATAATAAAATGACATAAAGGCAAATACATATTACTTGGGTATTGATCAGGCCTAGCGAAAAGAATCAAAATTGGAACAAATTTCTAACCAGATAACAGCCCTTTAGGATCTTATTGGATCAATGTAATTTAATATAAAGGATGTCAATTTGAGAACTTTAATTGCCAAAATAAGACAGTTAATAAACCTAAATTTGTACAAATGTTTTAGAGGTAGGGAGAAGAATAACTACCAAATTTTAGTCCCTCTTGGGCTCTATGCTTCCCAACACCTAAATCTTAAATGACACTACTCGATTTGTGATACATTAAATTAAAAGTCGTTTTAAGTATATAATAATATATGTTTTTACTATAGTAGGGTCAAAAGAAATAAAATTTGTAAAAATGCTTTTTTATTAAATGAAATGCTTGCTCAAAATGGATTTAATTTCCAGTTCATGCAATAGATGCGCATTCTGTTGCAATTCGTTGTCGAAAATCATCGAGGGATCTGGTTGTGTTTTAAATGCAACAGTTTGCAATTGACCTACTCAGAGAAAAAAATCGAGGGAGTGTTAGATCTGATGATCTTGGCGGACATTCTATTGGACATCTTCCAATCCACTGATATACAAATGTAAATATTGTCTTACAAGAGGAACATACTGAGGTGGCGCTTCATTTCTTGAAAAGGTAATAGATTTTCATTTACTATTACGATTTCACTGATTTTCTATTCATTCAACTATAAGAGGATGAATGGTATCGACAGTAAGTTTTGCTATTAAGGTTAACCATTAATAAAAGCTTAATAGTAGCATCACCCAATATTTCTGGTCATACATTTATTTTTTCTGAGCGTGTTCTTTCCTGGAAACATGGAGGTTTTCGTTACATCAGTATCTACAGTTGTTTATTAACTGTAACATTAGAAAAAAACTACATTCAGGAGTAAATCTGTCACAGAATTGAATTCTAAAATCTACACCATGTCTAAGATCGGACTAGTAAACAATAAATAAAACGTTAAAGTTCGTTTAAAATTATGTTAAATTAACCGTTTATAATCGTATTGAAAAACAATACAGTACAAACTGAAATAGTTAATGTTTATTTAACATAACTAGAATCTGACCCATATTTAATTTAAATTGTACTTTTTTTAAACCAAATCAAATTTTTTAAAAATGTCCAAATGAATACCCCCTGTATTTGAAATAGCGTTTTGCAGATGATACTGATTTGGTGGTTGAAGCTCATTTCCAAATTTTCATAAATATTTGTATTTATTTAAAATTCAGTATTAAAATTGAATGGAAATATAAAAAAAAATGCACAATTAAAAAGTGTTTTAATTTTAGTAGGGCTTCAAGGTATTTGCAAAAAAATATCACGTGGCTGAATTTATTCTGGGATATAAATGAATATTTCAGCAAGAAAATTAAAAAGCAGATAAGGTAAAACGTTGAATATATTAATAATAACTCTTATAATAAAAATAATTTAAAGTCTGGCGTTCAAAAAGTATTGACATTTGATAAGCAACAAGTATACCGGACTATATCATATAGTCAATCTGTTTTTATGACCACGACTAAGTCTTACCGAATTGTTAAACAAAAAGCACATAATTAGAGAATCGAAACAAACTGATCACCGGTGAACGATTAAAAATAAATCCAACGATGCACATTATAAGATATGACGCAATTAAAATGACAATAACCCTCTTCCTACTTAACCTTGTATCGCATAAGCTGCAATTACCGTACCATAATAACGTGTTTGTTTTACCATAATTATTATATTGGGTAAACTGTAAAGAAACCAATGAAAATATCGGAAAATTACGTTTTTCACTTGTTTGTTAAAAGTTTATAACGATAAGTGAAAACGCCCTCAGGTTGGATATTTCACGCGATTCAACTGAACATGCAGTAAATGATCTATATTCTTACCAACAGGTAACAGGCACGTTCAAACTGAGGTATGATCAATATACTCTAGTTTATAAATAAAGTGAAAATTTTAACAAGTTGGAAGATTCACGCAATTTAAATGCACTAAATTATTTATATTCTGTTCACAGGTAGCAAGTACTTATCTACTCAAGCCTTCGCTAGTAACAGAAGTCAATTTAAATTGGGAAATGGTCAATTTACTAGACTTCGAATCGATAAGACTATAAAAATTGCAAATAAGTCAAATTATTACTACTCTTATGACTATTTTCTGAATAAAAAGTAATGATATAATACGTCAAATCTGATTGCTAGTACCCGCTTTATTCCTCGAGGCATTTTTCATTAAAAGTTCAGTCCAGACAGAAAAGAAAGGCACGTGCACTTTTTCCTTCGGCATGAATTATTAAATTACCAGAAAAAAGAAATATCACGACCAGACGGAAAAGTTGAGAGCTGTGAAAGACGAAACATTTACTAAGAAAGTATTGATTTGGGACCACGCTATTTCCGGGCTAACTTTTCAGGCAATACATCTCATCGACTCACTTAAAGGTTTTTATAGCTTGCTCAACTGATACATTTATTTCCAAGGGTTATCTAAACAAACAAGAATATTTATGCTTACTCTAGGCATGTTTGTAATAAGCAACACTCTCACTAAAAAATTGTTAAAATACAACTTACTAAGATAATTTATAGACTGACCGTAGCGAGGTTAGAAACCAAAACAACGAATCCGTTACATGTGTTACAGCTAAATTTTGATTTATCAATTGGCAAAAAGTTTACCTACGTACGAATACATGCATGACGATTTATCAGGAAAGCATTAGTCAAACCTTTTAGCTTTTATTGTACAAAAAGTGTCTATTTTTATTATTTAAAGGTTTATGCGACTCGTCAGCTTATATGAACATTTTCAATCAATAAACTGTAATGGAATTAATCTCTTATTTTTGGTTTTACTTGACCATAAGTTAAGTGGTTATTTTTTTATTCAAAACTATTGCATTATTAGATTTAGGACGTATGTATAAGAAACATAAATGGGCTAGTTGCATGTCCCAACTAATTAAAGTACATAGTTCCATATTTCGGTCATTTCTATGATTGGGGGGTTGAATTTCTAAACAGACAGGACAAGTTTACCCATAACTGATTGGAAAAACAGAGGCTACAAGTTGTATGAACCCAAAAAAATTAATATCAAAGTATCGTGACCAACCTATTGTGTGTGTCATAAATGAGGTTTGGGGACAAACAACAAAAGAGATTTATTTGTTTTTTATTTGTCTCGAATCATATTTAGTTTATCTTCAGGGCTCTTTAATAATAGCAATGGTTGTTTACGTTTTGTCCCATTCATTAATTGCAAAATCAAGATTTTTTCCCCAATTTGATATAAAAAAAAACTTTAGGATATTTATTGTAGACGATTTGGAACTTTTTTGAATTTTTCTAGTAGGAAGAGATTATTAGGCCCAATGGTGTCTTAAGGAACTACATGTCGAATAATTTTTTAAAAAATATACATTTTTTTTTGCACATATAGGCCTAGAGTAGAAATGCCTAGGTAAATAGGTAAATGAAACCCCCTATAAATGGCCTCCCTCCCATTCTCCAGATTTGACTCCTATGGATTTTTCTTTATATAATTGTTTGTCATGAAAGAGAAAGGCTTGGCACCGTCTTCCTTACAGTACTTCAGCAAGTTTGCTTAGACGATGTCTAATGCTTGAATTAAAAAAAACTTCTATATCGATTTAAATGATTATTTCAATCATAATAGAAGAAACCTTGAGGGAATCTTACAAAGCACCTCAGTTTAATCAAGATATTAGCTTTTTCTTCAATGATAACGGAAAATGTTAATCACACTCCATGAATCACAATACATTTGACTCTAAGACTCAAATTAGAAACTACCAAGGAATTTTTATTAGGTTGAAGAATCACCAGCTATTATCATTTTGGCCAATTTCTCGTTGTAAGCTATATTGTGAAGGCTGTTTTATGTCAACGCAGACTATACCTCCCTTCATTTTCATTAGAAAACAAGATAATTTTAATGGTTTCTTGAATTGCAACAGAGAATGACATATATTACTATGCACATTACTCTAAGCAGCGAAAATTAAGAAACTTAAGATTCTACATAGTCCAGGCGTTCCTGTAAATATCAAATACCGCATCTCCTATTATATTTGTTTAGTAAAGTATTAAAGATTCAAAAGATTCTCTGTAGACTCCTGTAATCAACTCCTAGTACCCCTTTATCAATTTCAATTGTCTCTTTTGTTGTAGTACTAACAATCAAGGAATTCCACCAAACACTTGATTCTCTCCACAAGAAATATATTCTTAGGAGAAATATGATACATCTTCCTATAATAAAAATTCAAATGCCTCTCCCTGTAGTTTTTCAATCAAAGGTTGAAGCAAACCACAAATTCTCTGTCTATGAAGTGCTCACCTAATATTTATTATATTTGTCACAGAGTGGTTATTGTTGTTCTTTAACATTCTAAGATCTAAGCATTAGAAATCAATAAGATCCTCAAAAGAGAAGGATTTTCTAAGTCAGCAGTCTACTATTTTATCTTCTACTACATGTATTGATTTTAATGTACAAAAAGCCTTAGGGATTTCTAATGAATGACATCATAATCACCAGCAATATTTAATATAGGCACTCAAGTAATGGATTTTAATGAGTCCATGTCTTTTATGAATAGGAATTAATTTTTTATATTATTAATTAGAGTAATTTTCGACTTTTTTCAGGCTTTGGCCTTCTAGAGATTGACAATATTGTTCCACATTTTTTTAAATGTTTAAAGTAATTTTCTATTTTATTCCAGGCATTTGGAACAAGTCAACCAATAGACTAACGAAAGTTTTCTTACATGTTGCCACTATTCTATGTTTTACAAAAGCTTTTGGAGTATGTATTTTTCGATGTCTTTCAGGCATTTTACGTAATTTTCCTCTTCCAAGGATTGGAAATATTGTTTGAAATTCTGAAGACGTTTTCCATTTTATTCCAGGTATTTAAAAGAAGTTTTCATACTGTTCTCCACTACTGTATGGAACACATAATAAGCTAAATAAAAAAAGGTATTAACATAAAAGTGGATATATTGCGTGAAGGAATGGCAACACCTCGAAACCTTGACTGTTGAATGAAAACGAAACGGGGACCATTAAAAATAGATTTGCTAATGGATGTTTGGACCCATATCCAAAACAACGGAAATGCCTATGTTTGCTCCCCCACACACGCTTTTCAGGAAACGAGAGCCAATGTGGTAAGTGAATTTATGCGTTTCCAGGAGAGTTGGTGAAATTAGTACATATTTGAAAATCCAAAATATTGCTCCGAACGTAATAAATTGCAAATTTTTCGTTTTTATTATCGTGTTTCGTCCGAAACGCAATCGGTATGCTATGCAGTTTCAATTTTACAATTTCGATTGAACAGAGGAACCGTAATTGTTTTAGGAAATTGATACGTCCCGATTAAAACCGGAATAATCTATTTAATTGTATACTTGTAGTTATACACCCATTTTTTTCAGTATCCCAAACGATTTCATTAAACTAAATAATGAATATTCAGCTCAAATGCACTTACGAGGACACATTTTCTTTCACCTTCATAATAAATTATATTCGCACTATTTAATATTCACACGCGGTGCGGCAGAAATAAATTGAGTTCTCTTGCTGAACACAAAAATCCATTTAGTGTGATATGCATTCGTTATGTAAATTATGTCAAATATTTTTTTTCGCAAATGAGATTTTGCTTTGTTAAAATCCAGTCTGGTCCGAATTGTAACGAACTGTCGGTTTTAAGGAGTCATTTTCAGTGTTAGGAACTCCATTAACTCTATAACATTCGAATTCTAAATAACGAGCTCTAATCTAGCTTGAACGAAATGTTTCTCTTCACCATCTTCAACCTGAGATACGATAGCTCTTTAACCCCTGTCAGAACTCATGTTCTGTCTCAAGTTATTCTTCGTTTATCTGGAAGAGGAGATGGTGCACTTAATCATGGACCAAAAGGTCCTTAATCGTTTTTTATCCATGCGAAAAACTGAATCCATTCCAAATCGACGATCACAACTGTTCAAAAGGTGTGGTACTTCTTTTGATCGATCACCATCCATAAACTGGTGGTCGCCTTCTGTGTGAACATCGAACTGGTCACTTTCAAGATTAAAATTTGATTGTTTAAGAACTGAAGAACTGTGGGAACTGTACAAATCCTGTAGGTTTCAGACATTAGTATCGGGATTATCCTGAGGAACGGAGAGAACCTCAAGGCATGGCTGCTGGTATTATTTAGCAAAAAAGGGCAGTAGCAGCTGCAGACCATATTGACTGGATTCTTTGTTATATTGTTTGCAGGCTGTATGTACCTGATTTTTGGAAGTTCTTCATCGGGGTGTCACCACATATTTTAAAAATTGTTCCTTAATCGCCCTCTTTAAAGCTTCCTCCTATTTGCTTCTCCTGCTTCCTGATCAGACTATTCTTCAGCATGTTTAGAATGCTTTCTTAGCGGAAAATAAAGCGTTTTTTTCGGTGATGCATTCAGATGCTATTTATTCCGTTTAATAATAAAAACATTATTCCAGGCAATTGATTTCATTGAACTTGGATGCTCTATGTAAACAAACAAACAAAAAACAATGTCACGGGCTCATAAGCAAATTTTATAAGCAGGGCATCATCAGCCCTACAAACAATTAAAAGGGGTGTTTAATATACAACCATTTGCAAAATAAAATAAAATTTCCTTAGGACCTACACGTACACTGTAAAACGAACAACAATAATAAACAAAATAGTTGTGTGGTCTCTTGGAGAAAAAATGGATGAGGATTTTATATTTGATGCTCTATGTATATCAATCAAGTACCTGGAAAAAACAAAAACATTCTTCAAAGCAATTGAATTCAACTTAATCATATTCATTCAACTTAGCCATAGTATTAATTTAGGCACAAATGATGGCCAAAGATCAGGACAGTCTTCGGGTCAGCAATTGCAGCTCTTTAATCCTCAAAGCTCCAGAACCAAAAAGATCAACATCCCAAGAACTTCTACCGATATATACTGATTAATATCTAACAGGCGATTGAGTTGATTATAGCGGGCGGATTACACCCAACTGCCTGGAAGAAATAAGAACATTCTTCCAGGCAATTTAATTACTACCAGGAGTACCAGATATGAACTTAGACAAATGATCCATTGAAACATTGCTAATCAAAACAGTCTTTGCCAATGCACAAAAATTCTTTGTAGAGTGAGTACATTCAGCCAGAGTGTATATCTATTAAGGTTCTACAGATAAGTGACCTTACATGCTCTACAGATAGGTGTGTAAAGCATGACTAAAGTAAGGACCTCAAAGAATCGACATCATTTGATCGAAAGTCCAAACTCGACTAGATTTTGGACCCAAGTGACTTACGACCATAAAATAAATTTGCGAGGAAAGAAAAACGTTGAATCTATAAGGCCGACTAATCATGAACCTCCTTAGCACGATACCAACTGAGATAGATATCCACCATGTTTTTTATTCGCTGTAATGGGAAGGTTGTTGGTACTTCCCAGGTTTTCTACACATTAATCAGGAGTGGTTCTAATACAACTGTACTCTTGTGTTACATTATATTGCATTTATATGTTGAGAAAGTAAAGATTTATAAAACAGAAAATGACAAAATAGAGAAGGAAGGAATTCTTTTTGGAAGGCTCCCAATTGTACCTTCAGGGTGGTTAAGACCTTTCTCTTTTTTTTTTGTTATTCGCGTTATAATCATTTAGATTGGATCAACAGTAGTAAAGCCTCGGGGGGTCGACCCGAAACTCCAAACCAGATATCTTTGGACCCAAGTGACTTACGAGCATAGGGTTTTGAGGCAAGAAAACGTTGAATCTACACACTTAACTGATAATGGGTCATTCCGGATACCAGATGAGATATCCATTATTTTTGTTATTCGCTTAGCATTCAATCTCTAACAAAATAAGTAGGTACCACCATTGGGAATTTTCAAGGGATATTGTATTATTTTCTAACAAACAAGTGCTTATGACAGAAAATTTGTAGCATCTTTCACTTCCTGTAGGCTTTTTCAAGGCATCCAACTTGTCATTAATTTTCAAATGTGTACCTTCCTTGGCTATTAAGTGATTTGTCCAATACTGTATATTAACGGTCCTTGATTGACCACATACCGAACGAATTAATGAAATTCTTTTACCTGTCCTTTCTCCTTAAGGGCATTGGCCAAATTACAATAGGCATCCGGGAAATTTGGCTGCAATTCAATGGCTCTCTTGTATGTGTCGATGGCCAGATCGATGAGTCCTTGCTCGTAGTAGACGCATGCCAAGTTTCCGTGTACCACCGCATTATTCGGGGATAGGTTGAGGGCCCTAAGATAAGCCGCTACCGCCCTAAATTAAAAAGAAAAAAATCGTATCATGTGTATTTAATTAAAACATTCATTCTAATAAACTAGTGATAACTTTGGTTCATTTGACTTGCAAATAATCAAGAAATTCCTGCTGCTCTCAAATCCAGACCTGCATGCATAATACAATGTTTCCTTTATCGCTAAAGCCCTTCAAATGAAAATTACAAATTGAAAACAGCATAATAAAAAATTGTTTATCATATGTCTACTAGTCAACATGTTCTATATTCTTGGGACGCATGACGTCAACGCGAGAATATTAAAGGATACAGTTATAATATCCGGAACGGAAAAGTTTTGTCATCGACTTTATTTTTAGCTCTCTGGGAATATGAGCTTAACAAATTTAATCCGGTTAATTCGATTTGTACGTACTTAAATCGGGTCGTAAATCAGAGCAACGATTAGCTACATAGTTAATTTTCCACTTTACTAACGATTCTCCAAAAGTTTTCGAGTTTAATTAGTAGTTAAATTAAATTAATTTTTTTGATTAATAGATGTTACTTTGTTTGTTCACTATCATATTCTGGTATCAGCTTGTGAGAGTTTGCAAATGAGAAGAATAACGGTTTTTTTGTAATGGAACTTAACAATACTACTGCTTCTCGAACAAAAGAAATCAAAAGATGGTTGTGATGCAACTGATACTCAGGATCAATATTCTTCCAGGTGAATTTTTAGTGGAAGCTTGTAGGAATTAAAAGTTTACTAGATTGTCACTATAATGAATATTTGATTCACTAATATTGCAAGCTGTTGAGAACACCCCTCTGCAACCTTAGTGTGATGGAATATCAAATTTTCTTGTCAAGAAATAGATTTTCCATTCATGAGTCTACTGGAAGATAAAAGTTTGGGTTACATAGGTATTTTCAAAAAAAATCATTTACATTCATCAAGAAACTTGGATTCCAAGTTGTCAAGATCGACTCTCTGCAACATTAGTTTGATGGGATACTGAGAAAATCCAACGCAATATTTTGAATATTGGAGTTACTTCTAGAAATGTATCTGGAAGATCAAGCCATAGGTTAAAAAGGTATTTACAGAGAAATTAAACCAATTTTTTAAATATTTGGAGTTAATTCACTGGAGTACCTGCAAATCAGATATTTTACATGATCGATTAAGCAGTTTACAATTTGCTTAAAAAGATATGGTTAGAAGACATGAACGAACATAGAAATATAGAGTAAGCATTATAAATAATATGGGATGAGACAACAGTGAGGTTTTTATGTTGAAAATCGGACACCTATAGCTTTCCTTCCTTCTATTTAAAGGCAAAATGAGACACGTAGTTATTTTCAATTTCGTTTACAGGATATTGATATTTAAAACCTACTCCTTAGGGTTCAAGGTTGCAAAGTTAGAATAAACTATAAAATCTATTACAAAATGTGTTTTTTTAATTCAATTTATGATTATAGTAAGAAAGTATGACGAAATTTGCGTCATCATCAAGCAATAAGCCAGTTAGATCAATTTTATGACATTATTTCAAAAAGCATCATAAAATATGAGCCACTTTTACGATCCATGAATTTTATTGTCTAATGGAAATGTTTGTATGTAAATATGTGTATATTTGTAACAGAAACTGTTATGTGTAATTGTAATGCTACTGATAATAAGGTTAACATTTCCCCGATTATCCTGCATACTTTTTCGAAAAGTGACTTAAAACTAAAATTGCGTTACAGACGATCATCACACGTTAACCAAGAATATTTTGCTATTTTAGACGCATACCCCAACCTGTATACTGTATATGAACCTTATGTCTGCGTTATGTTGGGATTCTGCGCATAGCGTACAGACTTACGCAAACGATTTAACTATGCAGATAATCATGTTTTAATGTTATAGTTTTATTGATACTGACATTCTTAGAAATAAGGCAAATAAAAGAAACAGATAAGATGGACGAAAATCATTAAAAACAGTGGTACGTATAAGTTACTATATTTAGAAAAGAACATAATTTTAATGGTGCTCTCGAGGTAATTATAGTTATTTAAGAATTATGCCAAGTTGTTCAAGTAAGTCATCTATGATTTATTCCAGGAAGCTGAAAAGTTACTGTTGCGCAAGTGTTGCACTGCTATATTTTTCCTTTCTCGTGTTAATCATTGATTACCCGACCTGTATACTGTACATATGGGGGACGGAACTTCTCTCTAAGAGTTGGAAAATGTCAGATCTACGGTATATTGGCTGTGATTTAAAATATTAAAACCTTCGTTAATAAATAATCGAGAAAACTAGAGGTGCCTGGCCAAGAGATTCAATTACGAAATTTAGACATGAATTAACGAGTTGCTATAATATATTTTAAAATCGATATATTCCATTAATTAAGCCAAATTGAAAAATCACATGATCCTTTGATCAGTACTCGTCAGCATTTCATCTGTAAATAGAGCAACCAACAGCGCAGAGAATTTTCCTTCTATATTAACTCCATAAGGAGAAACAAGTTGAGAAAATCAAGTTATTATTCCAGAATCCTAAGAATAACTCAAACAATAGAAATAAAAACCCCGATAGCTCCATTGCTTCTTTAAAATATCTGTATTATACCAATTTTCGTGTCTCCAATGGCCTCAAATTTAAATTGATTTAACCCCAGATGTCGATATGCTTTAGATCTGCATATTTCCTCTAGACTAGACTAGACTAAATAAATCGAATAATTTCTATGCATGCAAGTTGTATTTTAAACATTCATAATGAAGTTTAATAAGTTTTTAATGTAATTATACCTGGGCCACACGCACGACCAGGTAAGTTTCATTACCTTAATGTGGCTATTAGGTTTAACTAGATGGTGGTATTTTTTTTTTTTTTTTTGATTCCCTTGATAATGGGGTGTAATGAAGCTGCAGAGTTCGGGTGGGCAAGATCGTTTTTTTTTTTTTTTGTTGTAATTTAATTGAGAATAATTCTTAAATGTATTATAACTGGAAGATTTTTTTTGGTTCTAATTGCAAAGGAATTATAGGTCAACTTGAACATATAAGGCGAGGAAAGTGAGAGGGAAGAAAGGAGACATTCGCATAGATTAGGAAAAAAATAACGTATTATAAGAACTACCTTAGTACGGACGTTTTTATATGATAAAAAAAATTGACTGTTTTCTGACAAATTTCCACATTGGGTCTAATTTCCATATTTTCTAATATAAATGTTGGTTTTTTGATCGCATGGGATTGTTCTGTGATTAGTTTTTATACAGAAAAATTAGGAAAATAATTGGCCTTTGACCCAAAATCAATTAAAAGGTAGATTCATACATTGTTGTGTTTTTAGAAAATTAACATTAATTTTGTTCTATAAAATAAATATGACAAGTAACTTCTTCTAATTTTCTTTGAATTTTAAGCATTTTTGTCAATGCTCTTTGTATATTGGAGCTCTCGTGTCTTAATGTAGAACTTCAGATATTCCATTGAGTTTATTAGATATGTAAGTACTTTTAATTATTTCTTTGAAGTTGACAGAAGCTCTCATTAAACTTGGAAATCTTGAAGAGGAGTATAGCAGAGACTGACAAGAAATAAACAGTTTAAATGAGTTGCCATCAACATCGCATGCTAAATTCACATCATTGAGAAAAAAAATTGCACTTCAGCAAAGTTATCAAGCATTTTTTGATCAATCAGTTTGTTAACTTATTATATACTTATTTTTAGCGTATTTTGAAATTTAAAAAATATTTCTTATTTCTTTCCTTTATTCATTTTAGCCCAAGCCTATACAGAATTTTGGAGAAGAATTTTGAAATAAAAAACCACAGCCCTGATTCGAAGTCGAAATTATCTCAATGCTATCATTAAACGTTTCAATAGATCGAAATCTGATTTAGAATCAGGGCTCCTTTATAAAACGGTATTCAACATTTAAATTTCCCGCGGTTTTATTGGTGGAGATTATTACTAAGGCCGCGAGATGGCGCGGCAGACGTAACAACTCTGCTGGAGCAAGCAGTTGCCTATCTTATAAATCTTTCATCTATGGTGCAGGCATTTTTGTTACTAGCAGTGAGTTAGGGTCAGTGCAACAATACTGTAAAGCATTTCATATTCATGTTTTAGTTTCAACAAGGAAACGAATTGAGGTAGACATATCTATATTTCTCATAACCTGGAAATCTAGATTAAACAAAAGCAATCTACCATTAAGGTCTGGGACAGGACAATAATTCAGGATATGGTTAATTCATCTAGTTATGTACGTACAGGTACTCTAATACTATATAACTTTAAATTTAATCTTCATTTTTTTTAAACAAAACAACTCTTAAGTTAGAATAAACACTTTATAGCAGTGTGGGTTAAATAATTTTATGCCATTAACTTGTCAAAGAGTTGTCATATACTTTTGTACTCAACTTGTATAAATTTTTAAATTTCAGGTAATCTAGTGGCAAGTGATATAGTATTCCGTAATACTGAATTCCCTTAACAGACAGTGTCATGAACCCTGTCCGTAACCGTGGGTTTCTCCTAAAATATCCTCCTTTAACCTAAATTTCCTTTGCTTTAGGATATTTTAGGAATTCCACTGTTTATTTGAATAACAAAATAAACAAACTGCTCGAAAATAAACTCGTTATCGTCTTTAATAAACCCAATCCAGATTTTACCTAAATCGTTAAAAACCAAATTAATTTTATCTACGACTCGCCAAAAACTTTAAGCACACACACACACACTTATCAGGAGACCTTGAGGGTTTTATTGGCAATCCGAAAATATTTTCTTACATCATTAAAACTATCGCAATATTGGCAAACTCGTAAAAGAAGTCGTTCACTAAGTTAAAAAAAAAAATTGGCATGTGGAAGTAATTTAAAATAATTAATATGCTTATTACTTTGAAAAATTGCCAGTTTTAAGCAGTCTAGTCGCGTCGTCAATTGAGTGCGTGTAACATAATTTAAATTTTGGCAGGTACGGGTTATAAATTTTCTTTTATCGCATGAAAAGCCGTTTCGAAGATTAAAGGCAAACAAAAGTTAAACCCACTCTCAAAGGAAATTCAAACAAATATTTGACACATGACGTAAACGCTGTATTTCAAAAAAAAAAAACCTGGAAAAGTTTCATTTATAAAACGTATGCCAAGCCAGTCTGGATACAATTTCACAACTCGGGTATTCAGGATATGCGATTTTCAGTAAGGCAGTTTATACAGCTGTAACCCAAAAATTCGGGCGTTTACGTGTATGAGAATTTATTTTGGATTTATGTGCATAATATTGGCCTAGTTTAGGTCTGGAGAACCGTAATATTAATAGCAAGAACAATAAATCGAGCGTGAAAAAGTGACTTTTTTGGGAAAATGTCTTGAATATTTTAAGATATTAAAAAAAAAATTCTACGATTCCCGGAAATTTCCATTTTTTTGTATATCAGTAATCATTAAGTTGTGTACATTCAGGGGCACAATTTGAATGCATCCATGACTGTTCTTGGTCCAGGATTTCGGATTTGTAACCCAACATGATCTGCGAGTTTTTGATACTTCAGAAGTCTTTGCAAGATAAGAATCTGTACACTGATTAAAACATGAATAAAAATTCCAAATCCTTTTGGGACGTCATAACTCAAATTCAAAAGCTTTAAAAAAAATGAAATTTTGACGACTAAAAGTTTAAAGGAGGCTTGAGAGCTGTATAGTTTTTGGAGAAGATCGGTGTACCGGGAGGGTTATATGACCCAACAAAAGTCAGAAAGTTGTGCAATTTCCAGTCTTTGCATGTTCTTACTTAAGGTTTGTTCTCACAGCAGTAAGAAACAAGTTTTCGACAAATAAACATGCGCAATAGAGTAAAATGCGTTCGCACAGGAACTTCTGATCGGTTTCAAATCAAAAGTTTGATGTTCTTACACAAATTTCTGATCGTCATCTGATAGTCAGACTTGTTTTCGGATTTATTTCAAGCAAAGTGTCACGAGAATTCGTGTAGCCAGTCAACGCCGATCTTCGGCATATGAACATAACCTCTAAATTGTTGTTTGTATTTTGTCGTTTTGTATACTTTGATATTCGTTTTGAAAATTGTATTTTAAATTGTTGGATTAGTCTAAAAATAAACAAGAAAATAGTGATTTTGAATCGTCGGAAGGATCTGATCAGAATTTTGTTGATTCCGACACAGACTTTTAAAGAAAATTTAATTGAAGAACGGATAAAGCCCAAAAAACAAAACTCTTTTGATGAAACTGTGTCCCACTTTACTAGAATAGAATTTCTCGACTATTTTAGGGTAAGTCTTGAAGTAGCAAATAATCACACAACCTTAAACTCCATTAATAACATACAGCTATTTCAAGGTTGTAGTATAATTTTTTTTGTTTATGTTTGATTTATTTTCCCATTTCCCACTGGCATAAAAAAGTGAGGTTATTTTTCTTTTCCAATCAACCCGTATTTGATGATTGATCGATCAGAAGTTGTAATATTTTACGCATGCTCATCAAGAATGGTTTGGAATTAGTTTCAAACTTGTAAGAAATTTGCAGTGAGAACAAACCTTTAGTCCAAGCTTTCCAAGAATTCTTAACCAATTTTGCTTAAGTTTTGATACTTCAGTAGTCTCTACAAGGCAAGAATCTGTACATTGGGACGCTATAACTCAAATTTAAAACATTCAAAAGAGTTGAAATATTCAGGACTAAAAGTTCAATGGAGGCTTGAAAGCTGTATAGTTTTTGGAAAAGATCGGTGTACAGGTACGTTTATTATGAGCCAACAAAAGTCAGAAAGTTGTGCAATCAGGACACTCCCTGTGACAATTTCAAATATCCAATAAGCAGAATTTATTCTCACAGTCCAAAATAATTATGCGAAAAAATAATGACTAAAAAAATAATGCGAATATTTATACATGCGATCAGTTTAAGAAAAAGCAACGCAAAGTTCCTACGTCATAGAAGTTAGCAACGGAATCAAAAACGAAAATCAAATTTTTACAGTCGCCCAGATAAGTTCTGCCCGCAAACATTTTCTTTCGTATTAAATTATAAAATCTGATTTTAAACTTCTAAAGAAGAAAGTTGAAAAAAGTACAGGGAGAGCTATAGGGAAGAGTTACATATAGAAAGTGTAGATTTGATTTTTTTGAAACTATAAATGTTCGTAAAAGAATAAATAATTTAGGTGCATGGAGAAAAGAATATAAAATACACCATATATCTCAGAGACACTCGTTTTCTCAGGGGATGCAGCAGTCCTAAATAGTTTAAAAAATCATAAGTGAAATTGATAAAAAACTTGTTTGTAACACTTATCAAGTTTCAAGGTGTGACAAAATGTCTGTTTCTAGTTATTCATTATTTTTGAACATTTACGTTTTGTTTGTAAAAAAATCAAATCAACATCCCCCTTTTCCATATGTAATTCAAGCATTTGCTATGCCTCCCTCAATTTTATTGTGGAAGTTCAAAATCAGATTTAATTCTCAAATGAAAGAAAATTATTGCAAGAACTTATCTGAACGACTGTAAAACTTTGATTTTCGTTTTTAACTTCCCTGACGGGAAAGTTCGTACGGGGTATTTCGTTAATAAATAAAGTGTCAATTATTTTATATTATTTATAATAAAGAGAAAACCCACCTTTTAATAAACTTCCTGACCCACCCCACACACCCATACCCGGGCGCAAGTTCCCAGTCCTCATGTACCGGTTCCGGAATATAAATGACCGTGTAAACAACCACGCATTGATAGTCCATAATATCTCATCTAAGGATAGTCCAGGGAATAGAGCTCTTTGGAGTAGAAAGTTCGATAGTTCATGAGGTACTCGTAGTCTGGTTATTTTAAATCATTAGAGTATTGTATACAGAGTGATTCATGAGGAAATGTCAATACTTCCGGTTCGCTCCCGAAATACAAAGAGTTAAAGTTTTTATTTAATCCTTCTATTTTTTTTGGTAAAATCTATGATAATGTAAATATTGCAGTTAAAATTGGTATCCGGCGGTTTTTTGGTGACATATCTTAGTACACACACACTGTTACTTGGAAGGGGTGACACCTACATGTCTTTTTACCATTTTGAGCGATTACAACTTTGTGGTACGGCCCTGTATTACATTTTTAAGTAAATTAAATAATATTTTTACGTCAAGAAGCTGTACCTGTTAAAAATTGATATGAGCCACGGTTTTCGAGGTATTGGGATTTAAAAAACAATTACCACGCATCTGATTTTATTAAAGCAATAATAAACAGTTTACATAAATAGTCCTTAAATTATGTTCAACAAAACATAGTCAACAGGTTTTATAGAATGCCACAATTTGGTTTTAGGTTTTTTTTTTATTTGGATCCGATCCAGTAATGCTTCTCTTGTATTTATTTTAGTGGAATATACCATAAAAGCAATAATCAAAAGGATTAAGGTCTGGCGATCAGGGTGGCCAATCATACGGACCACCTGGACTGAAAAGTTTTGGTTTAAAAAAAATGTCTACCCTGTAGTTAGTAGTACGCTTCGAATGAATATTTCGTCTTACATTAAAGTGACATTTTCTAAAGTGATTTTCAAGAAAGTCTAAATATTTTTTTTCTAACCATTTCGACGGATTTGGGAATGCCAAGGCGGACTGTCGATTATAATCTTAGGAAATTCACCAGAGAAGGGACTATTAGCAACAAACCTCGGTCGAGAAGGCCAAAGGCAACAAGTTCAAAGGAAGATTTAAATATTATAATTACAAGCAAACGCAATAGACGCCTTACCGCCCCTGAAATCACAGCAAAAATCAACAAGGAGCGTAAAAAGGCAGTCAGTGTTTCGACAGTAAAACGGCGACTTTATAATGCTGGTCTTAAAGGACGTTTAGCTGTATCAAAACCGCTACTGAAGGATGTTAATAAGAAGAAAAGACCTTGAGTGGGTCCAATCACACAAAGAACGGACCATTGATGACTGGAAGAAAGTTCTCTGGAGTGACGAGTCAATATTCGAGCTTTTTGGAACGAAGAGGCGAGTTTTTGTTCGCCGTTATGTCGCTGAGAACTGTACGGTGGCCTCGGTTTAACACGGTGGTGGTTCGATGATGCTGTGGAGCTGTTTTGGAGGATCTGCAGTGGGCGTTCTAATTAGAATAGAGGGAATTCTTCGAAAAGAGGGTTACAAAACAATTTTAAGTGACAATGTACTTCCTTCTCGTACTCGAATAATTGAGGAAACTTCATCTTTTAACATGACAATGACCCCAAGCACACGTCGAAATTGTGCAAGCAATATTTAGGTCAATTACAAAGGCAACATCTTCTGAAAGTTATGGTATGGCTCCCACAATCACCAGACCTCAATCCTATCGAATTACTGTGGGATGAACTGGATAGACAAGTGCGAAAATCATGCCCCACATCAAAAGAAAATTTGTGGAGGACCATCCAAGAAGAGTGGCACAAGATACCTCGGGAAACTTTGGACAAATTAATTAGAAGACTACCGAAACTCAGTGAAGCTGTTATTAAAAATCGAGGCGGACATGTAGATGAATCCAAAATTTGATTTTTTTAAATTTAATTAATTGAAAAATGTATTGTTTATATTCATTTTGTTATAAATAAACCGTTTCATAAGAATAACTGATGGGTTTATTATTTTTAGTTATAACTTTAAAACAGTCATATGTAGGAAATACTTTTGAGCGGTAGTGTAAGTGCAACAAAGTTGGAAAACTTAATAAAATTAAATCAACTTAGTCGGTCATATACATATGTACATGCAACAATTGTCTTACAATTATTGAGCAGAATCGCAGCGTAATTAAGAAGTAACCAAGAGTACGAGATTTTTCGACAATGTATTAGCGGTTGTGCATAATCTATTTTTTGAAAATTTTTCAAATGAATTTTGTAGGTTTTTGTAACAACTTTTTCATTGACAATGCCGCGATAAATAATTTTTTTCTATCCCAAAAAAAGTGAAAAACGCTTTTTTGTACTTTTTTGTACTTTGTCGCCATCTATTTTTGAGTTGTAGAAAATAATGAAATGAAAATGATGTCTCCGACATTTTTTGCTCTTACAAATTTTTCCAAAAACCTACCATTCTTGAAATAAATGAAATCCAAAAAAAACTTTTGAGTTTTTTCAAAAACCCGGTACGCGTCGAGGTCACAAATTTCAAGTTAAGCTTTTTGTATGCTGTTTTAACGATTTCCGCAAAAAAAAGTGTGTAGGTACCTTTTCGTCAAAACGGCCTTTTTTTCGACAGATTTACTGTACCATATTCCAACTTTCTTTGCAGACTCTTAACTTTATGAAAAAAATGCAAGAGATCTTTTTTTGTAAAGAATTTAATTCTCTACAAATGATAACCGAGAGCTACATGTAACTTTGACGCTTAATATCTCATAAACTATTAACTATACAGTAAAACATGACTGAAATATGAGTTCTCTATAAAAAAGGTCTTTTGCATTTTTTTCTATAAAGTCAATAGCTTACAAGATAACCTCTTATAAACTTAAAAAAAAAACAATACTCTAATGATCTTCAAAGAAAAACACCAGACTTATACCTCACCAATTGCAACGAAAAAAAAAAAAAAAACTAACTATTCCCTGGACTAGGAAGCGTCGTCGAGCGTCGTTTCTTGGAGCGTGGGCATGACGACGACCCACCGCGTGGAAACCGTCACCTGGTGCTGGGCGCCGCGGACGCTCCCGACATTGGCCCGACGCCGACTGCGGACCGAAAGGATGAAAAGAGCGTCGCGACGCCCGAAAGTTCCGCGAGAAGAATCGTCGGAATCGCGTTTGACGACGCGGCTGTTCGCCAGGCCGGTTTGGGGTGGGGTTGCGGATTTTAAGGGTTACGCATTGAAACCCCAGTAATGTCTCTCTATATTAAGGTGGAGGGCTCCGTAAACTCGGTTAATTCGATTATTTAATAATCAGTAAGGGAGAGGGCTTAATTGGGACAAACTGAAATATTTATTAAATTATCGCTGGCATATTCAAGTTACTTAACAGGTTTGCTACGTTTTGATGGATCCTAACCAATTTGAATCCGTTCTGACATTTGACATTTTATCCACATGAGCTACGTTTACAACATGCGGATCTATTAGGTCCATGGATCAAATGATAAATGAATATTTTTATTTAGTACAGCCCTGTTTACAAGGATTGATTTTGAGGGTTAAATTAGTCCAGGATTATCTAGGATCAAAATGACAGTTAAGTGAATTTAGACGAAGAATTATAGGACAAAACCTCAAAATCTTTAAAAGTGTTATTGTTTAAAGATAATAAAAATAATTTCTTTTTCAAGAATTAAGCTTGTCCTCTGTAATTTCTTCGTTATTTTTGTGTACAAAAATAAAAGCCTCGTAAGCTAACATGCAATAAAATGTCAAATTTGTCATTTTGGTACTTCAAAATAGGTTCTAGGGATTTATTATGCAAGGTATTATGCATGAAGCTTATATAATAATAATAATAATAATAAAAACATTGCGAGGACAACAACATTATTGCTGTTCAACAGAAGGGATGTGCTAGGGGAGACATGGGTTGTAAGGAGCAATTGACCATCGACTCCGTAATTTGCAACCAGGCCTATAGTAATAAGAGATATCTCTACACCGCCTATGTCGATTACAAGAAGGCCTTCGATTCTATCCCACATGAATGGCTTATTGATGTCCTTAGGATATATAAAATAGATGAACGCATTGTGACTCTACTGGAGAGCACAATGGCGATATGGATAACAACCATGCATCTACAACTACCTACTGGAGAGAGTATTGAGACAAACACAATACCGATCCGTAAGGGTATATTCCAGGGCGACTCTCTGAGTCCACTTTGGTTCTGTCTAGCCATGAATCCTCTATCATCTCGACTCAATTCCACCTCTTACGGCCTTGCTATTAAGAAGAATAGTAGGGAAATCGCAAGAGTCAATCATTTGCTCTATATGGACGATCTAAAGCTAATGGGTGCCACTAGTAATTAACTGGATCAGATGGTGAACATCGTGGAGGAATTCTCTGCTGATATCGGAATGAGGTTTGGGCTGGATAAGTGTCGTATTAACAACATTGTACGAGGAAAGATGCAGCCGGGATCCTTCGAGATGCAGGATGACCAAACTATAGATGCCATGGAAGAGGGTGATACATACAAATACCTGGGAATGGTGCAAGCAGCGCGAATAGATCACCGAACAATGAAAGATAAACTCACTGCTGAGTTTACAACAAGAGTAAAGCACATAGTGAAAACGAGCCTCAACAGTAAGAATCTATTTAAGGCGTTGAATACGTATGCCTGTACAGCACTAACATATTCCTTTGGAATTGTGGGATGGAGCAAGACGGACATCCAGAACTTGCAACGGAAGGCACGAACATTATTGACTAAGGCTCAAAAACACCACCCTCATGTTGATGACTCTACACCTCTGAAACTGAAGAATCGCGAAATCGAAAGTCACCACGCCACTGATGAAGAAAAACATCGATCATGGGTACAAAAACCACTGCACGGGAGACACGTCAACGTGGTTAGCCAGGGACATGTCGACACCAACGCGTCGAACTACTGGTTAACTTCAGGACAACTGTTTCCCGAAACGGAAGTTTCCTGTTGGCCATACAAGACCAAGTTATTCCAACTAGAAACTACTTGAAGTGCATTATTTCGGATCCTTTAGTGCAGACTGACAAATGTCGATATGGATGCCAAGTGACAGAATCCATCCAACACATAACGGGAGGATGTCAAACGTTTGCCCAAACTGAGTATAAGGCACGTCATGACTGCGTGGGAAAAATACTGCACCAAGAACTTGCAGTTAAACTGAACCTCTTGAGGACGGACAAAGTTCCATATTACAATTATACTCCAGAGCCAGTTCTTGAAAATGGCGAGTATAAATTGTACTGGGACCGAACTGTTCTCACCGACCAAAGAACTGTCAACAATAGACCAGATCTTATCCTGATGGATAAGCGACTAAGGAGAACCACGCTGATTGACGTTGCTATACCTAATAACAATAACCTCCAAGGAAAATACAACGAAAAGATCATCAAGTATCGAGATCTTGAAGGGCAAATCAGACGGCAATGGGAGATGGAGCATGTTCAAACAATTCCGATAATAATCTCGTCAACTGGACTTATACCAAAAACCCTTGTAGAGAACCTTAAACAACTGGGACTAAGTGAGCACCACTACAAAAACATGCAAAAAGCGGTGCTACTGGGGACAGCACGGGTCGTCAAAAAGTTCATGGGTACAGAAGACCGAACACTCAGAGCTTAATCCTTTTAATATCTTAGATATCTGCGATAAGTGAATGTTCCCCGTAAAACGGGAGTGTGATTGCCGCAAGGCAAGGATCAATAATAATAATAATAATAATAATAGTCTTTTATTTAGGAAAAAAAATACAATTACAAATAGTTTAAAGGCGAGATTCAGCGCACGAAGATTCAGATATCTAAATGCCTGTTCTTCCATCTAACCTAATTATCTATACTATACTAAGTTTCAAAATAGGAATAATATAAACGCTATAAATTATAAAGAGCACATCAACCAGCAACAAATAAAGAGAATATCTGACAGCATATACGCCTACACAAGGACAAAGAAACAAATTCGGCCCCACATCAAGGTGATTTTTATAAGAAGATCATGCTTTTGGGGGATGATAGGGGACGTTCAAATATAACTTTTGATATAAGACATTATGGGTCGGAAATACCTCAGAAGCAAAATACAGGGGGTTAAAGTTTTTAAAAAAATTAATAAATTAATTTTTAGTTTTTTGACTGTTTAACATATCGGTGTCAAATTTTCTCAATAAAGCTACCTAATAAAGATGCTTTAAATGTAAAAAGTAAATGTTTTAGTTTCAACCAGTGGCGTAGATCAGATAGGCATTAGAGTAATTTTTTAATAAAAAAAAATAGTACGCCACATATAATCAAAAATTTTAAGAATCCTTGGTTTATTTAACAGAAAAAAAGGTACTAATTTAGGTACTTTCTATTTAGAGCAATCTTGTTTATTCAAAACAGGCAATCTGAATTTTAACTGCAATTCTCAGGATTCCAATCAAAACGACAATGTTTATATCATTGAAAAGATCCCGATTTTTCTTCAGATTAAACTGCCAACAATGAAGAAAAAAACAGACACTATGAGGAACTCAGATGAAGATAAAGTAAATAAAAAAATAAGAGTAAGTCGCAGAAAGAGGAAGAGAGATGTGGAAAACTGGAACAGGTAGGCAATAAAATCTAGAAGAAGGCATGGAGACAGGTGCATGTATATCTCTAGCATGCACGAAATTTCTGTAGGTCGTTCTTGGATGAAGAGATGCATCTTATGTTCTAATCTTTTTGGGATAAAATGGACTGGAAAGAAAAGAAAGCTTACATAATAAGTAACATGGAATACACAGAAACAAAAAGGTCATCCAAGGAACGTTAAGAAGAAGTGGAACCTAATACGATTATTTAAAGAACAAAACTAATGAAAAAAAAGAGTCTGTAAGAAAATATTCTTAATTACGTTCCATTTAAAAGAAGACATGGTTCATGATTAGTCAAAAAAAAAAAAATAGGGCAGAGCTCTTAAAGCCTTAATTGGGTCATTTCAGAAAAATAAGCAATTAATTATTTTATGTTAGAGAGTCTCTTTGAAAACTTGGGATAATTATTTAATTTGCATATAAAGAGAGCAAAATTATCTTGGTGTAACGAACCCCATTCTTAGGCTACAGCAAGAAAATGTTCTTTTATTCCCAGGGGAAAAAAACACTTCCAGTCCATAAAGACTTGTTTATTCTCGTGTAAAACCTGAATGGAATTTTTGTCTCTCATATCCATAAAAGTCTACGACTTTCTAGGTTTTTTTTATTGTCTCCTTTTGTAATAAAGACCCTCTTTTGTAGTCTTGTTTTTATGTTGTTATACCCAAGGTTTATGGAATGTGTTATCATTTTAACAAATAAATAGATCTAAAAGATCAGGAGGGTAACTCATTCTCTATTTCTTTTTCTAAAGTTAGGGAGATGAGTAGTTGAACGATCCGGATTAAAAGCAAATTTCTCATTAAAAAATTAACATTCTGATCTTCACCTGTTCAATGACTGTTGCACTTGTAAAAAAATTCTACAGGGTCTTAGTACCATTATACTAAAAAATTATTGATACAAGGAGAGTTGTAATAAAACAAGGAAATATTCTTTCTAGTACTCTATAAAAATAACTTCAGGGCTTAACTTTATAAAACCACTTACTTACAAGCCATTTAAGGGTATTAGGGGCAATGAACTCTCTAAGGAATAATTTGAAAAACTCCTTTGGTCCATACGAAAATATTTCAACATAAACTTTAAACGTTAAGACTCGTCACTTGTATTTACGACTTTTTACTGTCTGTTCTATTTTCTAACTCTAATCGGTTTTCCTGGCAAGTTTTCCCTTATTGGTTCTAGGAGAGGCAAAGACACGAATAGAAAATAAATAAATTAAGCAGATCAGAAGCACCCAAGAAGGTTTTCCACAGTTTTTGGAATACAAAATTATCTGGAAAGGCAACAGGATGACGGTTTTCGAAAAAAATTGAAATTAAACACTACAGAGCGCTTGCATCCCAAGACGACCGTTGTGTTTCTGGATCAAATAGGGAACAACAAAGCTTTCCTTCTGCCTGGACTTTTTTAAAATGCTGGTCATAATATAAAGGCCTTCCTTCCTTAAAGGACACTTTGTCTCATGTAGCCAGTATCCAAATCACTTGGTAATATATGAGAATCAGTTCAAAAACCATGGGAATGATAAGCATTTTATTGACAAATAAAAGACTTTATACTATAATTCCAAATTTAAGTTATTCCAGAGGAAAAAATGTGGGTCATTACCCCCAAAGTCTACACTATAAGAACCTAATTGTAATAAATCTTGTATAAGATCTTATCAGAGGATAAGGGTTAGGCGACCCTTTTCTTTTTTCACGTATTCCCCCTTGGCCTAACCTACTTCTCGGGCCACTTTGCCTCGCATAATTTATTTTTTCTCCCAATAGACTATCGATATTACACAGGAGAGGCCTTTTTCATGATGTGTTGGGATCTCAGAAACTATGAGAAAGACAAAAGAAGTTAGTATTCTTCATACTTGGGCGCACATTAATCCCTTTGTGATTGGTCAAAACCGATTGGAATTTAAATTGGATATTACGTTTTAATAGGATCCCTCGTTATATTATTCTGGAAATGTTAGAGAGCATTTGAATGTAATGTATAACTGAACTGGGGCTCTCGGATCTGACATCCATTGATTATCTCTTACTGTTTTCTCTGAATAGACTTCTGGATTATCAACTCTCCATGGCTGTTTTCTTGGAGCTATCATAATCTAAAAAGAATAAAAGTTATTTTTTTAGAAAATAGTGACGATGTCTCCATGTCATATGCACTTTTACCTTGTTCAAAAAAAAAATCATTTACGTTAATTATGAAGCGGATGTTGACTGGAGATGTCGTCAGAAAGGACAGACTTATTCAGAAGATTGCAGAATTGCAAATTTCTCAAGAAAGGAAGAATCAAGCATTTCCAATTATTCAATGACAATTAAACCCAATGCACTGCAGTATTTGTATCACATTTCTAAGATCTTCACGAATATTGGGTTAAAATGCCAAAAAGCCGGATATAGTTTACAGGAAGCAACTTTCAAATAAGGCACTTCGAAACCCAAAATTCCCAACTGCAATCATGGAAACTCCAATGGAGGTTAATCAAAAGACAAAGGCAAGACTAGAAAATAAATAAATTAAGCAAATCCAAGGCCTCCAAGAAACTTTTCCAAAGTTTTCGGAACACAAAATTATCTGGAAAAGCAATAAGAAGCTTAAAGAGTTAATCCACTTTCAAGTATTTAAGATGCTCTACAGATCCAATAACATCTTATCAGTAGAATTTAACCTGTTAAGTGATCAAGTTAAGAAGGAACATTCACTCTTCATGACACCCGCATTATGACAGCTTATATGCAAGAGAAAGAGAAAAAACACATAGTTCTTGTGAAAAAAATCATGCTTCGAGTTTCACCAATCCAACCTCGTATCCTTTTTTAGATTCCTGCACAGGAATACACAAGGTGAATGTTGTGTCATCTACGAAGAGAGTATAGGAGATTCTCACATCGATTTGTGTTAGCAGTAGATTCCAGCAAACTTTTTTTAAAGCAAATCATAGGATATACAATTGAAAGAACAATATAAACCCTAGACTATTAATTAGTTAATCCTCAGAGAATATCCCTGGTCTCAATAAGGGAAACTATTTGGATTTAAAGGATAAAGGAATTAAAATAAGGTCCTTAAAATGTATAGAGAGGAAATGCCCCTAAACGATTATTTTCCAGAAGGGATAATACACATGTAACTGGTTAAATTCCTGTATCTTTACGTCCTTTTTGTGGGTTTTACGTCAGCCTGTTTACTCGACGGGTATCGAGACAGGACCTTTTTGTCTGACTCGTGATTTATGGCCTCGACACTCGGGTGATTTATATTTTTCTGTCCTTCGATGATTTTCAGTTTTATGTTGCTTTTTTCTGCGGTTATTTCGAAATCATCCGAATATTTTGTTTCGTATCCCCTTTGACAGGATTAAAATGGTATTATTAGGGTGTTTTTTAGATACACTGTTTTTTTAGGTGCTTGGGTAAGGATATTTAAACAATTTTAAGATATAAATTTAATATGCTTTCTGTAAAGGATTAATTGGTGGTTGGTAGTTAAGAATCAACTTGAAAATCAATTAGGAAACCATGGGAATCAATTGAAAACAATTGGGAGTCAACTGAGCAATAACTTCCACCTAGTAGTAGAAGAAAAATCATTTTGTATTACATGAAAGGCAGTTAAAAACCTTGGAGATATCAAAGATTTTCCATTTTTTATCCATCAAAGGGTAAAGGCAAGAATGGAAAATATCAGACGAGTTCAAGAAGCTTTTCCAGAGTTTTTGGAATACAAAGTTATCTGGAAAGGCAGTAATACGATAATTTTCAAAAATGATTTAAAATAAAGACCACAGAGGGCTTACTTCCCAAGAGGACCGATATGTTTCTGGATCAAATAGATAACAGCACAGTTTTTCAGTGCCTGGACTTCTTCAAAGAACACTTGCTTTTTTCTGCATTTATTTAAAAATCATCCGAATATTTTGTTTTGTATCCCCTTTGACAGGATTAAAATGGTATTTTTAGGATGTTTTTTTAGATACACTCTTTTTTTTAAGTGCTAGGGTAAATATTTAATCAATTTTAAGATATAAATTTAAAATGCCTTTAAGTAAGTTGCAATTTCTCACTCCTATTACTACTACCAGTGTTCAAGATCATATGGTCTATTCAACAGGGAAAAAAATTGAAAAAAACCTTAAGAAAACCCCAAATACAGCAGGAGAAAAAGGTTGTCAGTGTGTTAATTCTTTAAGTCCCATGATTGCTTTTATACCCTGTGCCAATTTGGGTTTAAGAGGAAAATATTACCAAGACAGTTGGCGACACATCCAACAAAAAAGTGTAAATACATCGAGAAGGTAAGAAAAAGCCTGCATTCTCCACTGCAGCTTGACTTTGGCAGTTTACACTCCTTAATGCTCCAGTAACCTTCAAAATGCTGCTTATGGAAACTGTGTTATGTGGAATGACTTGGAAACTATGCTTAGTTTGTCTGGAAGACGTCATTATACTGGGACAAACATTTGGCGAACATTTAAAGCAGATCACTCAACCTCAAAGATCTACAAATGATTAAATGTTTAGATAAAGGAAAAAACGCAGCCCATATAATCCTATTTATTTTACCTCAATAGAGAGGACTTTTAGGAAGTAAAATTTATAAATTAAACATCGAATATTTAGTGGTTTCACTTTAGGCGAGAATCTTTATACCACGCATCTTGAATATATATATATAATATATATATATATATATATATATATATATATATATATATATATATATATATATATATATATATATATATATATATATATATATATATATATATATATATATATATATATATATATATATATTGATTGCATATTGACAATGAGGTTCAGGATATGAAATAAGTCACAGTTTAACAAATAGTGCTTGAGTCTGTTTGACTCCCCCTTCCCTTAATTTGAAGAAGAATTGGATGAGCAACAACGTCACACGTCTTGGCCAAGTCTGGAAAAATGATCTTAAAAAAATATAATTGTAATTTTAGTTAAATAACTCGACAAGTGTTTATGTCTAAAAAACGACTTTGGACCCTTTCCAGAAAATGTATATGGAAGCTAAGATAAGAAAACTGAATTCTTAAAATAACACTTAATAAAAGATGCCACATAAAATTCTATACAAATTATTAATTTCCCAACTGCGATATTTCTTAGATGACACTAATATGTAATACTGCCAAACGAATATCCTATGCCGACTGCGTCATACCCGTTTATCAATTATTATTACACAAAACGATTTCTGTTTTTAAATCTGACGGAAATTTTAATCCATTATTTGGACAAACGCCAGTGGTTATTTTTGAGTCTTTCATCGATCGGAGCTTGAGTTACGACGGTATTTGTTTTTTTTTTTAAATAAACTCATATTTGTTCCTTTTTTTTTCATATACCTATAAATTGAAAGATATTTTGAAAAACCTTAAAAATGTCGGGGATCTCTAGTTTTTTTACGCATATTATACCCAACTCATTTTCAGTTAGCACTGATGATGGCTCATATGCCGAAAGTGCTCCGCTAAGCCTCTAAAAATAAATTGCTTTGATTACACCTAGTTTGATTAATTTGTTTTGTTACATATGAACAAGGTTAACAATATCCTTGGGAACATTTTTTAATACCAGACATGAAGATACTGTGACCGACTATATTGGTCCTTCAAATAAAAATTTTACCAACATACAATACGAAGTGGGATTATTAGGATCCTTGCATGGTCCAGAATTAGTTGTTTTAAATTGTACATAGAAACCATTAAATTGCTTTTAAAATTCAGATTTCCACGCGAGAACGTCAACTGGGGCTTGACGTCAAAAGTTAGTTCCAGTCGTTCGGAACAGGAATTTTATATTTAAAATATATTTAGAGAGGACTTCAGAAGAGAGCTACAGAGCAACTAGCACGTACAGTACCGAGCAAAAGTAAAGAAACTTTTTTTTTTAAATTTTTAAATTTATTTTATTAAAGTTAACTAAAATTTTTTTATCCTATAATACTACACCAAACTAGATAATAAAAATAAAACATAAACAATATAATTCTACTTATTATAAAGCCATATGTAAATTAATTTAAAAAAACAGGGAGCAAAAATAGAGATACACATAATTAAAGAAAATATATAATAACAACAAATTAATATTTAGTTGCATATCCCTTATTTTTAATAACTGCAAGGCATCTCCTTTTCATAGATCCAATCAGATTCCCTAAGGTCTCCTTGGGTACAGAATGCCATGGAGCTTCAACTGCTTCAAACAACTCGTCTCCATTTTTAAATTTTTCGGGATGTTCCTTACGATTTTTTTTTGTCTACTAGATTCTCTATGGGATTAAGGTCAGAACTCTGAGCTGGCCACTTAACAACAGTTATTTTTTTGTCCTCAAAATTTTTTTTTTATAATTTTAGCTGTATGCTTCGGATCATTGTGTGACCTCCATTGCAATGGCATGTTTTCCTCTGCATATGGCAACATATTATCAGTTAATATTTCTAAATATTTAAACCGATCCATAATCCCATCAATTTTGACAATGGGGCCCATTTCCATACCAGAGAAACAGCCCCACACTTGTACATTTCCCCCTCCATGCTTAATAGTGCCCAAAGTATACTTTGGATCAACTCTTTTATTTTTAGGACGCCTAACCCATAAAATACCATCAGAAGAAAATAAATTAAACTTACTTTCATCCGAAAATAATACTGTATTTCATCTTGCTTCTGACCAGTTTAAATGGTCATGTGCAAATTGTCGGGCGGTTCGATTCTTCTTCGAAATGAAGGGTTTCTTGGATGGTTTTCTTGCCGGCAAGCCACTGTCCCTTAAACGTCTTCGAACTGTGTGGACACTAATATTTACATCGTCTAATTGACATTTTATATCCACTGCTGTATTAAATGGATTTTTAGGAGCTAAGGATTTAATCTTCTCGTCAAGTCTAGGCGTCGTTTTTCTAGGCCTACCAGTTTTAGGTGGACTTATTAATGAGTTCCTAATGCGGTGTAACTTTATGGTTTTGGAAACGACTGAGCGGTTTAATCCTAACTGCTTAGCAATTATTGCTTGCTTAACACCAGATTGATATTTTGATAATATTATCAACTGTTTTATACATAACGCCAAAGTAATACCTCGAGGCATATTTACAGGTTATTCTTTATTAATTAACAAAATATTATTGTATATTGCTTTCAATAAGCAAACATAAACTAAGAACTTTAAAAATGTTTCTCTACTTTTGCTCCTCATAAAATAAGGATAAGCAAATAAGTTATAGATTTGAAAGATGAAAAGGCTTTTTTAAAAATTTATTTTAAGAACGTTACAGCGTTGTGACTTAACTCTACTAATGCTTAAATCTATCTGGTTAAAACGATACAAATTACTTCTTAGCTAAAGTAAAAATGATTACAATGCAAAAGATCATATTCTATAAACTAAGGAATAAAATATACTATAGTCAGGGGTTATATGTTCCATAACTCCTCCCTCCTAAGAAACGAGCTTACGGATGGTACAGGAGTGGTGAGGTGGTTATATGACGATTTCTGAACAGGATTTCGTCATAGATTCGTCTGGATGTAGGCTTCTCTTAGATATTCTTGGCATCAGGAATTTCTGCACCATAAAGTAGCTAATTATTGCTACTAGCAGAATATAAAGTAATACGGTATAAATGCTGGTTCTGTGGTAGTATACAGGTTGGTTCAGGGCCCGGTCAAGTCTTTGATGCTGAATCTCGATGGATTTATGAAGATGTTTGGCTTCATTTAGGTCCAGTGAGCTTAATTCCAAATTATTAAAGATAATTGGTGTAGCTTCATTGCTAGGCGGTGATAGGTTGATTTGAGGTAGTTCGATGTTTTTGTAATGGGTTTCTGGATCCTTGTAATTTTTGATGACAATGTTTCCGACACGAAGTTCACAAGTAGAATCCAGTTCTACGATGTAGGTGCCATTTAATGGGATATTGTCTTTATTGGAACCACAAGTCTGGATAGCTGCAAGAGGTCGAGGTACGATTAGCATCCATTTTCCTTCTTCCAGTTTTTCTGCTTTGTTGGTGGTAATTTGGATTTTCGTCTGCTGGCATTGGGATATTGATTCTCTAAATTTTAGCATCTGTACTTCGCAAGATGCATCTTCGTCTATAGGCAAGGGGTTAAAGTCTTGGCAAACGTATTCGTTGGTGGTGATCTTCCTGCATGGTTGGTTGGATTTTGCATACTTCAGCTCATTAAGGATTAGGTATTTGGTTTGCGGAAATATTACATCGTGGAAGGTTTTTGAAGGTGTAGGTAGAGGATAAATGGTACAGTAGATAACTGTTCTTCTCTACGATCGGCATTTCAATGATAAATATGACTTTGTTTTCCTTTGCGTAACTTTTTATATTAAGGACTTTCTCAAAAAGAAATACATTTTTAAAAGTTGGATCAAATGGGAGTTTACCGGATGTTAAACTCGTAGAAATTAATTGAATTTCCTTGAATAAGTCTTTTGGACTAATGATCGATGGATGAAAGGTATTTAGTTTTGAAAAAGTTATTGCTATTTGAAGATCTTCTAAGACATCATACATTTCTTGTAAGAATGTGGTAGCATGAGATAGAATTGTTTGCAAAAGAAAGAAATGCTTATCTTCAAAACTGATTTTGTTAAGTCTTTGGACCTCTATTTGAATTTCTTTTATTTGTGATTGCAAAATATTTTGATTGGAAGTTAAATTTTTTGAGAGTTTTTGAAAAAGTTTATTAGAATTATCTATTATGGTAATTTGTTCTTGCATTAAAAGTTTTATATTAGTTTCGTTTTGCATAATTAAAGTTATTGCTGAATCATAGCGCTGAGCATCCTCATTATCTAAATTGCCGGTTATACTTTTGACAATACTGCCTAATCCATTTATAAGGCCTCTTTTCTCGCGAGTTTTAAGAGAGAATGGATTTATTTGAAGTATTTGATTTTTTATTTTTTCTTTTAAGGTTGAAGCTAAATTGTATGAATTAAAATATTCTTTTTTATATAAAGAACAGTTTTCTATGTTTTTTTCTAAGTCGTATATAGTTTTTTGCATTATGCGGTATTGACCGATAATAGGATTGATGTCGTAAATTTGAATGAAAGTCCAGTAATCAATTATGTTTTGCGAGTTTCCTAATTTCATTGGTAAAAGTCCGGGGTTCTTGGATACGTCATGAAATGTTACGTCAGGTCTTGCATATTTGATGTTGAGGGACAATAGCAAAAATCCAGCGATGAAAAGCTGCATTCTCTTAGACTACGTTGCCTATAGGAACCGATGCTTGTGTTCCCAAGCCTAATCTAGGGTTGGTCGAAGTTGGACCGTTGCTGAACGCTCTTCTCCCAATAGATTTGGTCGAAGTTTGACTTCCTCCTGGGTGCTGCCTCTTCGTAAATTCACAAGGTTCGCGATTGCCGATAAACCGTAAAAACGGACCAATTCCATTTTTCGGACCATCGATTTTTGTCGGATATTGTTCGACTTAGAACTCCGTCGACTGCGCCAGTTATAGATTTGAAAGATGAAAAGGCTTTTTTAAAAATTTATTTTAAGAACGTTACAGCGTTGTGACTTAACTCTACTAATGCTTAAATCTATCTGGTTAAAACGATACAAATTACTTCTTAGCTAAAGTAAAAATGATTACAATGCAAAAGATCATATTCTATAAACTATTTTATTCTATAAGAATAAAATATACTATAGTCAGGGGTTATATGTTCCATAACTAATAGATTGTTTTTGTTGCAAGAATTTATAAATACCAAATATGTTTTGCATTCCTTTGAACCTAAAGAAATAATGTGAGTATTTGTTTATTGGCAATAGTCAATTACTCTGGCTTTATATTTATTAAATAAATGTTTCTCCACTTTTGCTCGGTACTGTACATATTTAATAAAGCAGAAGATTCTATGAAGCTAAGCTTCTATGTTAATACTGCAGAGCAATTTTAAGATGTTTCTAAAAATAGACCGTAAACGGAGCGCAACTAACATAAAATTGATAAAATGATGTTCCCTAGTCTCCTCTTAAATTCCCGAACGAAAACAAAACAACCTGAAAGCAATAGAACAAAAGAAGCGTCAGGAAAACGATAAGTCAATACCTAGACGTTCTGGCGACAAAGTTTCCATCGGGGCTTTTTACAGCCGAGTACGTGCGACAAACAAACAACATAATGAGAGAACTTGATGACAGTCCCCTACTCAGCTTATCTTCTTTTATTTATTAAATAATAATAAGACTTTTCTTGCTAAACAAACAGTTATTAGAAAAAAAAATAACTTTTTCTTTACTAGTCCCAGCCCTTTGAAATTTTGCCAAACAACAAGGGCTACGCTTTTCTCTAAAGCGCTTCGGATTTCCGGTGAAATTTAGAAAGAAAATGAAAAGCTGCAGGGTAATGCGCTGGCTCTAGGCCAGCACGTTTCTCATATATCTGGATTCTCGGATTTATTGGGTTTATAAACGGCTGCCTGTTAAGTTTCTTAAAATACTGACTTTTATAGATCAAACTCTCATGAAAATTCACTATACAAAAGTCAACTGTCAACGTCATCGTCTCGTACAGACAGCTAGACGGATGGAAAAAAGAAAAAGCAGAGGAGAACATTTAAAAGTCACTGTTACATTACTGTCAATATCACCGCTATATCTAAGCGATGTCAAATTTCTTCTTCTTTATTTCTAAGTAAGCATTAATGGGAATTGTCACGTAACTATCTACCTGTCTAATGCCTATCGATAAGATAGTTGCTTTCATTTAAAATATTCTTATGCATATCTTTCTTGTATACCTCCGGTATTAATATCACATAATTGACTTCTTATTAGTCAGAACTGGAAATTAAAATTCACCCTATAAGATTCTATGTCAACTGTCATTGCTATTGACCAAATCTCAAATTGTCAACAGTTAAGGTAAAGGAATTTTATTTATTGTATTCAATTTTATCCGTTTAAATTTGATTTTATTGTTTAAAGGCACAACAGTGGACGGAACAATTTTAACTGGTTACTTTCGTAGCCCCACCTTAACTTGTTTGTAAGTACTAATTTGTTAAATCATATTTACTATTTTTTAAAGAACAACTGTTAGATGGCATCACGGTATACACGTTTGCGGGTCGGGTTTGATATTTAAAAGTACGATTTTCTAGATGGCGCTACAGGTACTCATTTAGAAACAAGGTATATTATTATTATTATAGGCAAAATTGGATATTTCTGAAAAGCGAAATGTCAGGCACAAAATGTTAAATAATGAGTATGACTAAGATTCTATGCTGTACAGCATTACACAATACTCGGATGCTACAAGTTGTCAAAGATTATAAGAAGAGTCCATGTGCCTCTAGATTATTGCCTAAAAGCTATAGAGCCAGTCAAAGTTATGTCATAAAAAGTTTGAGTATGTCTTTACAGACGATTGGGAAGGTGGAATATCGATTGGAGGAAGAAAAATTAGTATGCGGATGACAACTTGATCATTGCACAACAACAGCTAAAATAATGAACAAATTAGAGAATATGGTTTAAAAAATAACAAAACAAGAACCAAATAAATAAAAATAAAATAAGTAATCAGCATCAGATTTTGTTGATAGATTTTTCAATGACTAATTTGTTTTTGCAATAATAATTATAATTTTTTATATGTAGAGAAACCCATTTAGAAAAGTTAGAGCTTTTAATGAGCTTTCTTAGAATAAATTGATTAAAGACAATATCTAGAGTTTCATACAACGTTTGTGACTGCAGATTCAATATCTAATTCAGAAAATAAGTTGTCCCAGTCAACCTCCACCAAACGATCATTTATTGCTATATAATTACCATTTCTGAAGTCAAAATAGTATTCTTCTATAATTTTAATAGTAAATAAAGGATCAAATGTGTAAGTTATGTGATTGTTATGTAAAGGCATTAAAAGGTCTACGACTGGTTCCACATTGACTTCAGATGTTTGTCAACATCAAATTTAAGTATATACCCCTCTCATTTGGTTGTACTATTTTTTGAAAAAAAAAACATAAAAAGAAACTTTCACAGACTACCATTGCATTCTGTTTATACCAGATTTCCTCAAATAGATTATTATGGCCACACAATATTATGAACTTCTATCTGTGTCTTTCATAGATTCACATTGATTTATGTAAGATTCCAATGTGGATCTTTGTGGTAGATAGACTGACTCAATAATGTAATGTTGATTGTATTATTAGGAGAGGGAATTATTTTTTAAGTCTATTGAATACTGCAATAAGTACTGCTCCTTCCCACTTTTTGGAGCATATTGAATTGTAAGAAATGAGGGCTATTCTATTAATTTGGACTAATTTTAGGCAGATATTGTAACCACGAAATCTGAAGTCATACTCGTCACTCAACCATAGTTCTCTAACTGCTGAAATCTCGTTCTTAATCCCTCCTTATTATGGAAATATGCTGTTAATGGGGCGTTATTCTATGCACTTTTTAAGTTTTCTCCAATAGAATTTCTGTCGTTACCTGTCTCACCATTATCTCTGCTAGTTCTAAGCTCTTTCTATACTTCTATCAGCGTTTTTTGTTGCAGTAATGTTAGAGCTACACTAATCCTCCTGATATTATCATCATTTAACAATCTTTGACGTTTCAAGCACTCGCCAATAACTTCTTATCTGAGAAAATCACATTCAGTAGCCTAGGGTTGCCTTTTCCTGCAGATATCTATTTTTTGCAAAGTAGCTAAGTTATCATGGTTTAGATGCTCCTTGACATCCTTAGATTTTCATTCAGCCTTATTAAACATAATAATGCTAAAGAAATAATTTGATAGATGTTATATATTAAAGAAATCTCTTGTACAATGTTTAATAAAGCCCAAGATTTCAAGAGACTTTGTGATAAAAGAGGATATGTGAGGTACGTATGAGAACTAACAAAAGACTACCCAAATTTATGTTCCAGTGACACTTCTTGATATTTTGCTCCATAACGTTTTGATCACACCATTGAACCAAGCGGTTCAAATCCGACAGTAACTTAACGAAATTATCCGATCTGTGCACCCTCATATATAACTTGAGATCATCTGCAAACATAAGAAAATTTGTATGAAGAAAAATTTTAAAGAGTAAGGGACCAAGATGAGAGGCACCTTGATCTCCATCTAATAAAAGTTCTTAAGCTGCACCTTTTTTATTATACTAGTCAGGTGAGATTACTTGGTTAACTCGATCAAATGCTTTGGAGAAATCTGTATATACTTCCTTTATACCAGAAAACCTTCTTCATACATGGAAAGGTAAGTAAGTTATGTTCAGTTGAACGTTGTGGAAGTAATCTCAACTGTTGGTCGATAGAACAGCCCTTTAGGCTAGTTGACAGAAAATCCTAGACTAGGCTCTTTGGGGATACAACTTAAATTGCTTACTTTGGCAAAACTCGACTCTTAAGTGGCATATTGAACATTATAAAAAGTGACTGAACAAGTATAAAAGCACACTGTTTGATAAGAATAAAAGGAATACCATCAGAACCGGGTTTCTTATTTGACTCTCTCTGATATTCCAGGCCATTATTTAAGTACGTAACGTAATTAATATACACCATTTTCTCGGTTTCCGGTTAATAGCACGTAAATATTATTTTCATGTAAAATAAATAATATTATAGCCGCGAAACATGCCACCTTAGCATGAAATAATGTCGTTGATGATGTTATTGCATTTATAGAACTACCATATGACACACATTTGAGTTGATATATCGTTCGATATTACTGTTATGCCAGAAGAAGTATTTCATGGCTTCAATTTTAAAAAGGGTTTTTTGATAGTGACAGTTTATTGTTTCATAAGAGATCCTGTAAAAACGTCATATCTTTGGGAATGATATGTCGAACCGAGAATATTTATTCATTCGCACTGGTTTCGGTATAAGTTTCTGTGGCACCACCTAAAAGTCACGCCACAAAACATGAATTATGGTGCCGAAAAGATAAACTACTCAAACATGTGTAGAATGTTGCTTATTTCACACTTGTTATAGAAGATAATGATACTGAGCTAAAAATCGTTTAAAACCATAAAAAGTAATGTTGAACTTAAACTCTCCTTTAAAGCTGGCCATGTACCATCCTATTTTAAAACAGTTAAAGTCACACCAATTTTTAAATCTGCTAATCCACTCCTTGTGAATAATTACCGCCCCATAAGCCTATCAATAATTGCTCAAAAATCCTCGAAGAATGCTTAAAAATCAGAGTTCAAATTTTTTTTTAATGTAAATACTTTTCTATCAGATAACCAATTTGGTTTTCGGGAGGGGTTATGGACAACACCGATGCAATTGTAGAATTTACAAAAAAAGCAACAAATTGTTTGGATACTGGAACCAACAGCTTAGCAGTTTTCCTAGACCTCGCCAAAGCGTTTGATACGGTGCCTCACTCAACACTTCTGAATCAACACTTCTTAAATTCCTATGGGGTACGTGGGATCGCCTTGGAAATGTTTTCTAGTTACTTGACTGATAGGATACAGATGGTCAAGATTGATAAAACTCAAAGTGATCCTGTTAAAAATCAGATTGGTGTTCCTCAAGGTACCGTACTCGGTCCTTCGCTCTTTATAGCCTACATAAACTCTTTAACTGAATTAAAAATAAAAAACGTCACTATTATATCGTACGCTGATGACACCGTTATCCTGTTCAGGAGATCTTCGTGGCATAATGTTAAAGCTTTGGCCGAGGAATGACTCACAAAGATTTGATGTTGGTTACAATCAACACAATATCTCGCATAATATTTTGTTGAGCAAGTTGGATTTTTATGGTATCCGGGGTATTTGCCTGAAACTTATCCAGTTCTACCTTTGTGAGCGTCAGCAGATCGTGACTTGTGGAGGAAGAACATCCTCCATACTTCCAATAACAGCAGGGGTGCCTCAGGGATCAATCTTGGGTCCTCTTCTGTTTTTACTTTATGTAAATGAATTACCCGCCCATTTCTCAGAGGTGATGTCTGTACAATATGCGGATGACACAACTCTTTTCAGTCGGCATTCAGATCTGATTTCCCTACAGAATGGAACTAGTACAACACTTCACAAGTTAAAAGCATGGTTTGCTGACAATAATCTATGTTTGAATCTAAATAAAACAGAGGTGGTTAATTTCTCTTTAAGGGAAAGACATCAAAGAATAGACGCGATCAAATTTCTGGGTGTTCATCTAGATAATAAATTATCATGGAAGAGCCATATAATAGATCTGGCAATAAAACTCTCGTCGGTTCTTTTTCTGTTGCGCAGAATTGTTCAATTGGCGCCTCTAGTAGTATGTAGAACGGCGTATATAGAACTTTTTCAATCAAGACTGTTATTTTGGGGTAACTCCGCTGACTGGCAGAGAGCATTTAAGTTACAAAAATCGGCACTCAGAATTCTAGAAAACAAAAAACCAACAGATAGTTGTAGACCTTTATTCAAAAATCTAAAAATCATGACATTGCCTGGCCTATACATCCACCAATGTCTGATGTTTGCTTGAACACACTCTTTTAGATGTAGCACAGTAAATAGTAGGCACCTATATGACACCAGACACGAGGGAAATCTTTTACTTCCACAACACCCGCTTAGTTTGACCCATAAGGGCTATATGACTAATGCCATAAACCTTTTTAATGCAATACCCGAAACCACAAAACAACTACATTTAAAAGGGGACGTAGTCCTGCTCATTTGCCGCTTTTCCGACGTCTAATCGGCTCTCGTGATTGGTCACTTTTAGCATCTTAGAAAAGTACTTATACGGTAGATGGCCGCCCAGAAGCCCTGAACTTACGCCCCTTGACTTTTATGTCTGGGGCACATTAAAATCTAATGTTTATAGTATTGTGTTGCAATGAAATGCGACAAAAATGCGTTGAACTTGAACGGGTTATTGATAGTGTCAGAAGAAGATGCATCAAATGTATTGAACAAGAGGGAAGACATTTTGAACAATTGCTATAAGTTTGTTTAATGAAATTTTGATTTTGGTCAAATAAGAAATATAAAATTTTCAATTTTTGTGGTTTTCTTTCTTTTGCCCATGATATTGCTGTGAAAACAAATAGCTCTCACAAAAGTAAGTATATCGTTAGAAAACATATTAAATGCAGTAGTTTTTGCTGAAAAAAAACATGTCCCTATTTACCAAATTTTAGAAAAACGACAGCGATGAAGATACCACAAATTTTGCACATTTGCCAAATGTTACATTTAACTTCTGATAACACCCGGTATAAAAAATTAGTCAAAAACTTAAATATACCCATCTTATAGCAAATTTAATTCTCTTTCAGATGGTATCTCTAAATTTTATGTGGTGGTAAGAAAAACGGAGATATGCTTGTTTATATGAAAAAAAATACAAAGAAATTTAATAAAATCAAAAAATGTCAAATACCAGAAGAACTAACAACGTTTCGAAAAAATGTTATACGACTTTTTTGTTGCAAATGACTTGTTTAATCACCTCTTAAAGTTTGGCGGTTTTTATAGTAGACACACTGTATAGTGATTATAACTGCACATACAGATATTTATATCTAGGTGTAGTGTAGATATTAAGACAAATGTAATTAATTCTAGAATTACCTATGTAACATATTCATTCATTCATTCAACATTCACTTACCTATCGAAAATCCTGGCTTCCTTCAGTACATTGCCCAAATTGATATAAGCATCCAGAAAATTAGGATCCAAAGCCACCGCTTTCTCAAAGTGATGAATCGCCAGCCAGATCTCGCTCTGAGCGTTAAACACGCAGCCAAGGTTACTCCAAGCGACAGCGAAATCGGGTCTCGTTTCAATTGCCTTCAGGTAACAAGCCTAAGGGGGGATGGGGTTGGTGGTGAAATAAAAAGAGAAGAAAACAGACCGGTTAATCGCTGACATTTTTGATAAAAGTTCGCGCTGCGCTTGCATTTTCAAGGGGGTCGCGGGAAACCGCGGTGCTAAGCTTCGAGTTGGTTTTACGCTGACGCTGAGCTGTGTCTTTTACGCATATACGCTATTCGGGATTTAAATGCTAGGAAACATTGTCTGGACCTTTGTTTACTGATTCATTTAAAAGTATGAAAGCAATCGGATGTTTCAAGAGGGCCACTATCAGTCAGTCAGTAAATTGGAGTGTGATCAATACAGGGTGTCCCAGATATACATACATGGGAATTTCGTCGAAGGATTTATTCGAAAAAGTTGTGCTGTTCCAAGCCCAATATTAAGATCCACGATATATACAGCGGTTTTCAAAATATCGGGTTAAATTGAAAAATTAGGTTTTCAGAAAACCTGCAATATCGTCGCCATCGATTTTAATAATATTTGGTAGTTATGAGTTATCTACTATGACCAATCAATTGACGTTATCGATATTTTTCTAGGCATTTTAGATTTTTTGCAACCATAATCAACTTTGTTATTTCTTATGGACCTTTTCAACCATTTATAACAATCTATTTATTCTCACTTAGTTGGCTGTAAAAACAGAGGCAAATTCATTCAGACATTAAAATATCATCATTCACTCCTATGTTTAAATTTTATGGGTTAGGAAATAAGGTAAAGAATCCGGACAGTACCTGCCCACACATTACATTGAAGAAGTCCATTTTGGAAGTGGAGTGAATGGTTAATAAAGAAGGTACTTTCCAATTTACCTATACCCTTTTTTATGAGATAAGACACCCGCATATTCTGATGATCACGATAAAACATTCATTATTTCTCTTACAGTATAAAAGCAAAACAAATAGTAATTAAGTGAAAAAGCAATAATCCTGGGAGCTCCCTGTATTATTTCCACAATAAAGAACAACTGTGAAAAGTGATTACTGTCCTAATTGGACAATATTATAAAGTTATTAAAGTTAGACAGATATTGTCACTGGCGTAGTTGAGATTTTTTGAAAAAATTTGGTCAGAATCTTTGAAAAATTTTAAAATTCGCTTTATAACTCGAAAGCCGTAAGCATTTTACTAAGGTCATATTGACATATTTCGATAGCTCATAGGAAGACCTAACGCCAGTTAAAAAGATTCACAATATTTCTTTTTACAGGTCTATTAATTTTATATATCAAAAAAAATAGGGTTCCTTATCCTTTCTTGATTTATTGTTTAAAAGGTCAAAAATCAATTCACTTGAATTCCTACCTACAGCCACTGATAGTGTAATTCACTTTTCTTCTGACCATTCTAATAACCAAAAATTTGCTGCATCTAATTCATTGTTTCACATACCTTTTAACATTCCTCTTTCTAAGAGCACTTTACTACTTACTACTTTTACATCACAGTAGATTGAAAGTATTTTGCACAGATTCGTAAGATTTAGGTCTATATGTAGGATATTTCTTTATGGAATTTGTCTGTCTGTTTTTGAATATAATTTTATTTTCTTCGCTCACAACAAGTTCTGGAATAGGGTTCCATGCACTAACAGCTCTGCTGATAAGAAAGTGTTTTTTTGCAGGATTGCCAATTTTCCTATTGAAAGTTTCTTGGAGTGCCCTCTAGTCCTGTCTGTGCTTGGTAAGTTAAATGTCACTTTTGGACCTTCGGCATAGTTGCCATTTTGTATCTTTTTATGAGGTCTCCTCTTTGTTGTCTTCCTTTCAGAGTTGTCAAATTGAATAGCTTTAATCTATCCTATATTGCAAAATTTGCTCTCTGTAAGGTAGATTAAAGCATTAGCTTTTTGCACCATTTTACATTTTCTGTCATTACAGCCCTCAAGTCTCTTTGCTAATTTGCAGATGGTATGTTTGTATTGTTGATGTTATAATCAATTTTTGGGTTGCTTTTTCCTATATGCATAATAGTGCATTGATTGCAGTAAACCTTCCTGTAATAATATCATAATGTTAAGTACGCATCTGTGCTTTAGTCTTCATTCTATGCTGTACACATTAATTTTTGCAATTTTAAATTTGGTAATCATTATACGCAGATAATACTTGGCTGACACCTAAGTGCATGAAAAAGGTCATTGGTGTAAGGTTTATCACAACTTTAATGAAGAGTGAAATTCTCTGAAGCCTGAATATAGATGCAATAGAAAATCAGTTGGAAGATATGCCATGCACATGACCAAGTGATATCTAAGTACTTCCAAAAGATTATATTGAGAAGATATTGATTGATGTTACACTAAAAGTTTCATTGAGCAGAAGAGGTCATTGCTATAAAGTTTATCATATAATTGACGATTACTGATTACTGATTTATTTGGTCATTTGATACTACATATACAATAGAATAAGACAAGTCAGGAAAAAGAAACTGATAATCCTAATTAAGCTATTTAAAAGAGTAAAAGTATTCTAAAAAAAAACTTAATTACACACATCTAAAACTTAGAAACTATAATAACCACAAAAGTACCAATAGACAAAGTACAGACACTGACTAGGCAGGAGTGACTTTCAGCATGTTCTTAAATTCGTTGATATCATAGACGAAAGTTAGACAGAAGTTATCTATTTGTTTTAATGAAGCAGAGAGTTGATTAAATAAGCTAATTTCTTCATGAAAGGGGGTCTTTTTAAAATAAACAAAGTTAAATTTTGGCAAATAAAGAGCATCCTTACATCTAACATTATAAAGGGTGTTTTTTTGAGAGGTATACAAATTTGAAGTGAAATAAAACTATTAAAAAAAAATGTATTGACATGGTATTGGTTTTATTTAAAAGATATTGTTATGCCATTAGTGCTTAAAAATGATTTCGGGCATATGAGCGCCACGGCTGGTTCGAATGTAGCGTAATCGGGAAGTCCAATTTTCGACCACTTTTTCAAGCATCTGGGGCCGTATCTCGGCGAATGTTTGCTTCCAAGTGATCCAACGTCTGTGGTTTATCTTTGAAGACATTGATGAGTGACTTCACATATCCCCAAAGAAAGTAATCCAGGGGTGTGAGATCACACGATCGTGGAGGCCACTTCACAGGTATCCATTGCGTGAAATTATGCGATCATGGAATGTTTCCCGCAATAAATTGATAGTGTCACGCGCTGTGTGGCATGTTGCACCATCTTGTTGAAACCAAAGCTCTGCCACATCAAGTCGGTTCAACTGAGGAACAAAAAAGTCGGCAATCATGGCTCTATAACGTTCTCCATTGACTGTAACATTCTGGTCGTTATCATCTTTAAAAAAATATGGGCCAATGATTCCTCCTGACCATAAAGCGCACCAAACTGTGACTTTTAATGGTTGTAAGGGCGTCTCAACAAAAGCTTCTGGATTTTCTCCACTCCAAATTCGGCAATTTTGCTTATTGACGAAGCCGTTCAACCAAAAATGGGCCTCATCGCTGAACAAAATTTTGGATTGAAAAAATAGGTCAAGTTGAATACTGTTTTCCGCCCATTCACCGCACGTACGGCGCGCATAATGGTCACGCGGTTTCAGTTCTTGTACAAGTTGGATCTTGTAAGCTCGCAAGCCAAGATCTTGCCGCAAAATCTTCCACAAAGTGGATGGGCACAGCCCCAATTATTGTACACGATGGCGAATCGACTCATTCGGGTCCTCTTCAACACTATGCTCCACAGCAGCAATAACTTCTTCTGTGCGCACTGTATGGCGTTTTTGTGGATGCGTTTTATCAACTAGAGTATGCGTGGTACGAAAACGATCCATGGTTTTTCGAATAACTTGCTCGGATGGCCGATTATGTCGACCGTAAGATGGACGCAGCGCACGATAAGTTTCGCGAATTGAACTATAATTTTAAAAATATATTTGCACAATTTGAAAGCGTTGTTCTGGAGTAAGTCTATTCATTGTGAAATGGCAAACTGTACTGACCACGAATACACCACCAACTGTCAAATTGACAATCACCAGAAACAGTTTTGACAACTTAAAATCCAAACCTCTAAAAAAAACACTCTTTTTTTATTAAAATCACTTACTTTGGAGAAATGTTATTGATTTCTAAATATGTACAACAATAATTTAAATATAATATATAAATTCCGGGCATTGTTAAAATATTATATTTTTTAAATGTTTCACGGCAGCTCTCATTATATTTTAAACCAAAGGATCTAACCTCGATCCTTCTGGAACAGTCCTTCAGTAGCTTCAATATAGAGATCAAATAAAAGAAGTATATTGCACCTGACCAAATGACACCACTAAAAGTAAAATTGGGCAGAAGAGGTCATTGTTGTATAGTATTGATGACACTTTCTTTGACCTTCTGGACATTTTCTTTTCACTTTGTGAAATGAGTTTTTCAGTCAAGGGATCAGAATTTCATCAATTCCAAGGTTTTGAAAATTGCACTAATTATGAAAAACTTTGTCAAACGCCTTAGAAAAGTCTTTGGAAATAAAGCTCTAAAGCTATTGACAGAAAATTTACTTATGTCCGAATTGCACTCTAAACACTTTTTGCCAAATTGATCTCTACTAAATTAGGTACATATAAATTATTATAAAGAAGAGGTTTCTTGGGGTTTAATGGTACAGACTGAAGGAACTATAGAAAAGTAGTCAGCCAATGTGAATAAATCAATGACAGACAAGTCTTATAGCAATAAGTTTATATTTAGTATAGTGTGCCCTCTTCAACTAAAAAATAAATATTAAAAATCTCAAAAGTCCAAACAATATTGTCCCAAATACGCCAATTTCTCATAAAAATTCACTAACAAAAAAAAAACAAACACTTAGTTACGCCGAAGCCACGGTCCAACAAAATCGCAAAAAATTCTTACGCGTAGCGCGCCATCTACTGGACAGGTCGAAAAAAATGATACATTATGACAAAGTACACTGAATAATAAAAATCGAGAGGCAACATTTGTGGTGTCGTCTCTGTCTCGCACACTGGCAAAATGGTCTACTTTACCTGCTCCGGCATATACACAGGGCCTTTACTGAAATCAACGGCAACGACACACGCAGAAGATAGGCAGCAGATAGTGGCCACGTTATACCTGTTATCTAACAGCACAACCAAATGACTCTCACGAGATGTG